>NW_026941135.1:0-12927 GCF_032062105.1 Saccostrea cuccullata
CATTCGTCATTTATTTAAATGGAATAGTCCTAAAAAACGGCGGGTTCGTCGTTTAAAGAGTGTAGTGGTAAGAGTCGATAATAAGAAACAAAGAGTGTTTCCGGATTGGATGGTCCGTGTCGGAGGAGCAGCTCAAAAGAGCAGAAAAAAGAAGAAGAGAAAAGCCCCTCCCAAGAAGAAAAAAGCCCCTCCCAAGAAAACAGCGAAAAGGCGAAAATCTGCTCCTCAAACTCTAGCTCAACGTAAAGCCATGCCCGAAAGTTTAAAAAACGAAATCAATCAGTATTTTAAGGAACAAAGACAAAAGACCATAGGAGAATTGCTCAAGAAACAAGCAGAACTGAGAATGGATCGTGCTATGGGACCCATAGGCAGTCAAAGAGCCAGCGATTTAGAAGTGTTTCCTCGAGTGAATGTGGGCATTCCCTCCTCCTCCTCTTCCCCTGGAATTAAAGTTCCCATTCATGTCCCTAAAATCACACGTTTTCAACCCTTGACGGCCTCCACCCCTCAACTACCTAAAGGCCTGAGATATAAATGTCGATATTGTGGAAAAATTTATGTCAGGGAGAAAGCGAGAGATAAACACGAGAGCGACAAACACGGAGGATATGCCCCTCCTTAGAGAGAGACACTATAAAAGGGAGTGACATGAGAGACTTCTCTTCATTGTTTTCAAAGATGGCCAAGAAGAAAAAGGGATGTTGTACGCGATTAAGAGCGCATGCCCCTCTTTTAAGAGTGTTATCAGACCCTCACTATTCCTCGTCTTTAAAAACGGGGATTTTAAAACATTGTTCTGGAGATTGTATTCTGAAAATTTGTGAGATCGTCTACAACCTATTAAAAGGGGTGTTACCTCTCAATTCGGCTCAGAAACGAAAACTAGCTCCAAAGAAACACATCTTAAGGAGACTGGTCCGACCCCAATCCATACAGAAACGACGAGCTTTATTAGTACAACAAAAAGGAGGAGGTATTTTACCCCTTTTAATCTCAGCAGCACCTTTACTGTTGGATGCCGGACATTCTGTCTATAAAGCCATTAAAAAGAAGAGGAACAACAAGATACAAAAATGAGTCGTAAAATGGTGTTAGTACCTGAAGTTCTGTTGAATGAACTCAAAGGTAAACTCCCCAAACCTCCGGAATTTCAATCTACTCTGAGTATAGGTCAAGAATTGGACCAGATTACCAGACGTGAAGATTTAACTCCAGAAGAAAAAGTGGCTTTATACGGTCAAGAACTTCATCGGTATAGGAATTATTTACAACAAGCGAGAGAGCCAACGACTACCAAAAAAACCCCTGCACCCTTAGCCCCAGCAGCACCAGCAGCCCCAGCCCCCGCAGCAGCAGCAGCAGCTCCAGCAGTAGCAGCAGCACCACTAGCAGCCTCAGATCCCGAGATCGATCAACAAATCATTCAAAGTGTGAATAAACCCATGCAAAGAAAAGCTGAATTATTATTAAATCATTTAAAGAAAACCAACGTCTTGACTTGGGATAAAGACGGAGAAATCAGTTATCGAGGTCAAAAAGTGCCCGATTCTAACATTGTGGATATAATGGCCGAAAACATGAGAACCAGATCCTTGAAAAATCGTCCGGTGCCTAAAGGATTAGATGAATTTGCTCAAGCTTTAAAAGAGACCCGTACTCCCATGACTTACTTGCAAAATCGAGACCTTATAAAAGCCATGCAGAAACCAGGAAAAATCAGTACTCCTAAAGGGGCTTTGAGTGACGACGACGACGAAGAGGAAGAGAGCGGATTTCAGGATGCTTCCTCTTCTTTTTTGACCCCTATTAGTCGACCTGTAGAGGCAAGATCAAGGGTGTTAAAAAAATTCACACCTAAATATAGTCCCTATCGAGCCCAAAAGCAATTAAAAGCCCAAGAAGAAGAAGCCAATAAGAAGAAATTAGAACAAATCGAGGAAAATTGGCTTCATTTGCCTAAGAAATGAAGAAGAAGAAGAAGAAGGGAGTAGAAGACATTTTAACAGAGATTTATTACGATCCTAAGAGAGGGTATGGAGGCATACAGACTTTGTATCGTCAGGTCAAAAGTCTGGGACATAAGATTTCTTTAAACACCATACGAGAATGGTTAAAAGAGCAAGATACCTATACCTTACATAAACCCATTCACCGAAAATTCCGGAGACAACAGACCAGAGTGACGGATATAGACGAACAATGGCAATTAGATTTAGCGGATGTGTCCAGTTTAAAGAAACATAATGACGGTTATACCTTTTTATTGTGTGCCATTGACGTCTTATCTAAATATGCATGGGTGGTGCCTTTAAAACAGAAAACGGGGAAAGAAATGATTCGAGGATTACAAGAGATTTTCCGACAAGACGGTCGACGTCCCGTCCGCATTCAATCGGATCAAGGCAAAGAATTTACCAATCGAGAATTCTTACAGGCGTTTAAATCCATTCATTTCTTTACCACTCGCAATACGGACACCAAAGCCAGTATCGTGGAACGATTTCAGAGAACCCTCAAAGCACGCATGTGGCGATATTTCACTCGGAATAAAACCAGACGGTATTTAGAGATCTTACCGGATTTAGTGTATGCTTACAATCATACCTATCATCGCAGTATCCAAAGAACCCCAGCTCAAGTGAAGCCCTCGAATGTGTTAAAAGTCTGGAAAACTTTATATGGGGAAGAATCATCACCTAAACCAAAACCCCCCAAGTTTAAAACAGGAGATAAAGTGCGCATCAGTAAAGCTAAACGCACTTTTGAAAAAGGATATTTACCGAACTGGACCACGGAAATATTTACCATTGCTCGACGAGTCCCCGGTCGGTATCCTTACGTGTATCGAGTACAAGATTATAACCAGGAGGAATTAGAAGGGACTTTTTACGAGAAAGAATTACAACAGATCATTAAAAAAGACGACGTGTACGAAGTGGAGGAAATCTTGGGGTATAAAAAGCGACGAGTCGGGAAGAAAATCATTCAAGAAGTCAAAGTCCGGTGGAAAGGATATCCCCCTAGTTTCGATTCATGGATTCCCCAAACGGATCTCATCAAATAACACCTCATTGGAAATGTTGTGGAGAGAATATTCCTCGAGAAGAAATTGTGTATTTTGCACAATTATTCATTTGTATTTCCCTCATCATCACCAGTGTGGTCATGTTAGCTTTACACGATTCTAATCGAGAATATTGGATGGTCTGTGTGAGTTCTTCGGTCGGTTACATCATGCCTAGTCCTACCATGATACATCATACCCCTAGGGTCAAGAAGACCAATTCACCCAGTTAATCCCGGAATCTAAAAATAGATACACCCCTCTATATAAAAAGGAGACACCATAACCCTAAGAGGATCATTTCTGATCTGAGTGAGGGACAGAGCACACATCATGGATTTTTTAAGCTCAGAGTATCGTTGGAAAATAGTAGAACCTGAAGGGACTAGTCACAAAGGAGAATGGATGAAAAACAAAGAGACATGTATTCAAGATTTCTTTGATAAGAATCCAGGACAAACAGGTCTCAATGAAATCTACCTGTATAAGAGATTCAAGTTACCGCACCGCAAAAGAAGCAAACACATGGTCTTATTAGGACCCAGATCACCTAAATATGGAGAATTTAAATGGAAAGTCAATTACGTCTTGGCTCACCGAACACAGGGACCCGAGAAGACTTGGATTCATGGGAAATGGATGAAAAAAGCTGGAGATTGTATGAAAGACTATTTGGAAGAAGTGGTCGTAAAAGGATACGATATCATGGACTGTGCTTGTGAAACAGACTATTTGTACATGAGGAGACCTTTTCCCATACAAAAAGAACTGAACAGAAGTTTTGAATGTTTGTTATTATGATGTTCTTGTTCTTGTTGTTGTTGTTGTTATGAATAAAAAAATAAAAAGAAAAAACCAAAAAAATTCTAGTGTTGTTAGTTATTTTTTTCCCCTATATACACACATACAACTAAACGCTCTATATACACACAACACACAACAGAGCGCTCTATATACACTAGCTTTGTCATGATGACGTCACAATCACGGATTTGAATCGCTGCCAAGTATTTACCTGTGTAGTCAGCATAAAAAACGTAGGTCTATCGTATTGATGCACACGCCCCCTAATTTTTTGCACACGGTCCTTACAGGTATAAAAAGGTAGGTCAAAGGTGCACACGGCTCACAGCAGGTATATAAAGCGGAGCTGGGAGTACCCTGCACTCATTATTTAGCCATCATGTCTTTTGTGTGGAGAATTATCTATTGGATTGATGTAGAAAAAACAATATGCTATCACTGCAATGAGAAGACGAAAGAGATACATAAATACGTCGGCTACAACGATGCGGGAGAAGTTGTTGATTGGTACTGGGGATGTAGTAAATGTAGAGAACCTATGCCACACTGGATGGTAGATGACCCCCCTTCCATGGAGACTTGTGGTTGTAGCTGGTGCCTGAAATATTTCATCTGGAAGAAAGGAATTGAGAACATACCGCCTCCCCGATGGGTGAAAATGACCAGGAACAGACCTTTGAAAGAATGTATGATGTGCTACCAGGAAAAGACTCGAGGAAAATGGAAATGCGGACAATGCCGGCAATATCCGTGTTGTGAAAAGTGTGTGAAGAAACTCTTTGAGACTTCCTACAAGAAATGCCCCTTATGCCGATATGAAGGACAATAAAATCATTTTTTGTATTTTTTACTTGAATAAAAAATTTGTGTTTAAAAATTCTTTGTTGTTTTGTTGTTTGTTTTAAAAATAAAATATAATTTAAAAAATAAAAATTTAAAAAATAAAATAAAAATAGATGAAAGGTTTTATCAAGAGGTATATAACAAACCCTCTCTCATTCTGAAAAAGGACACTGAACAAGTCAGACGTGTTTTTTGTTTCAAAGATGCAGTATCGTTGGTATTGTGAGAGTCCCATTAGTCAGTGTATGTACATGCAAGGAGGGTGGATGAAAACTAAAATAGGAGCCATCATGGATTTCTTTGAAAATCATCCAGGCTATTACCTGGAGAATGTGTGGTTGGAAAAAAGAATGAAAATTCCCTATCCTCTAACAGGATCTAGAGTGAGGGTGAAAATCAACCAACATTATCAGCAATTCAAATGGGTTACTTGTACTCAAAGGAATCGACTGACACCCATCAACACCATTCAGAATGAAAGTTCATGGTACTCGGACATTGGAGATTGTCTGAAATATTATTTCAAGATGGAGAAAAAAGGACTGATGTTTCCACCTCATTATTGTCCTACAGAGTACTTGTATTGTCGCATCCCCTTTTCCCAGATTAAAGACTCGGTGGAAAAGAAAGGACATTTGTTGACTCGAGTGATTGAGGACCGATCATCAGAAGAAGAAGAAGAAGAAATAGATGTGTAAATTTTTTGAATAAATGTTTTGAATTTTTTTTTAAAAAAGTGTTGTTATAAATACAAAGGTCTTAAGGTCTAGAGTCTCAGTCTTAGATTGAACATGGCCGAGAGCAGTGGGTTTTACATGACTTTACCCAGTGATGGGTCTATGGCCTCTTTTTCTAGCAATACGACTGCTCAATTTAAAACCTTATTACCACAATCCCTAGATTTAACCGACGGAGAATGGGAAGTGGCTTTAACAGAAATGATGTATCCCAATTCATTGAAAAACATTACAGAAAAGGAGGCTTATTTTGACATCCTGGTTCCTCAGTCTTATGCTCGCCATATCAAAAACCCCAATGTTTATGGCAGATTTAAAATGAAAACCTTAGACCCAATGCCATTACGTCAATGTCCTGTACTGCTCGATTGGGCCCATACTAAACGGCCTGCACTCGTTGAACTAGATAGCAAGATGGAAATTAGACGAATTCACTTCAGACCCGGGCCTTACACTCACCCCAAGGCTTTAACAGAGGAAATAAGTCTAGGACTACAGAGATCATTGAAAAAAATATGGAAAACCCTTGGTGATGGAAATGAAGAAAAATCTATGAAATTAGTATATTACGAGACCTATGATCGAGTGATGTATGAAATCAATGAAAAAATGCTTACTCCCTTATGCATTCGTTTCCCCACATCCCTAGCTTATAAGCTAGGCATGGACAGTCAGAAAGTCATTCTTCAGAACGATACAGAAAACATGACCAAATGGATCAACATTAGTTACTTGGGAAACAGTACTGTGGATTTATATGAAAATCTGAAATCCATGTATGTCTATTGTGACTTGATTCAACCCCAGACGGTAGGCTCCAATGCCTTGAAACTCTTAAGAGTGGTGCCTTGTACATTTCATTTGGAGGATTCAAAACAAGCCAAATGGGAACCCATTCGAGCGGAATATTTGAAACTAAGTAAAAAACATTTCGATACCATTGAGATTCACATCATGACTCCTTTAGGGACTCCCATGCCCTTTGTAAGTGGTAAATCAGTGGTGAAACTTCATTTCAGAAAAGTCTACTGAGATGAATGTACCGTTATTGTGTTCCATCTTATCGTGGTGGCTTGTCTGGTCTGCTGTCTGTATTGTATTCAGCCGTAAAAAAGGGTATAAAAGGAAGTCCCCCGAGGATATAAAGGTCAGTTGAACAAGCGACATGAACCATGCAGTATCATCCCGGATTACTGAGACAAAGAGGACACAGTTGGACTTATCATAAAGGTTTATTACGTCAAAAAGGCGGAGCAGTAGGTTCTATCATCTCTGGATTGGTGGGAGCCCTTCCCTTGGATAATTCGGGAACTCCTGCTTACAGGATTTTCAAATTTAGGCTTTTAACTCACATGAAACCTCAAAAAGGAGGAAATTTTTTAAACTTCCTCTCGGCAGCAGTCCCCAACATACCCCTACCGGGCATAGGCTCAGGTTTGACTCTCAAAGAACGCGGCCAAGTTAGCCATGGGGCTACAAAAAGGTCGAGGATTTGTCAGAGATCTACTCCAACATGGGAAACAACAAGCCCTCATGGCCGGAGTGAAGATAGGCAGGGATGTGGTGGGAAAAAGAAAAAACATCAGAAATGCTCTTTTAACCCACGGACTCAATGCGGCCAAAAATACAGGTCTATTTGCTTTCAATCGAGGAGTCTCTTTACCATTTAGAAAGAAAGAAGAAGAACAAAAAGGTCGAGGAAGAAGAAGAAGAAGAAAGTCAAAGATCCTGTTAGCCCGAGGGGGTCCAAGGAAAAAGGAATTTTAGATGTGTTTGAATACATTGTGATAAAAACATTTTCCAACTAATATTGCTTTAGAAGACAAGCATATCATTTAGATGGCCGAGAGAGAAGATAGACGAGCAGAACAGAAGGATGTAGTGGGAAAAAGAAAAAAACATCCAGAAATGCTCAATTGTTTTAATGGGAAGAATATAGGACCCCAAAATACTTTAATTCTGACACCGCTCCCATTTTTGAAATCAAAGGACAAGGAGATCACTATCCCTTGTTCAGAAAAAGAAGACGATGGAAGTAAAAAACTGGGGCAAACACAGTTGAATAATAAAGTTCCATGTAAAACCCAAAATAATGACCCCGGCCAGAATCCTTACAAAGCTTATCTGGAGAAATTATTGTCTTACCGACCCAGAACTTTTAAAGACACAGAAGGGCCTGTAGGAAAAAATACAAAAATTCTAAAATAAAACAAAGATGTGTGACCATTAACCAACCCATCCTCACAGCGTTACCGGCCAATTCTAAAAAGAGAGGATTAAAAAGACCTATTGCTGACAGTAAGAAAATCAAGATACTTTACATTTGTATTTATAACAACACAAGTTTTTTTTTTTTCAATTCAGACTGACAGAGGGTTTTATTTATTCAAAAAATTTATTTAGTTTGATGAATTGGGAATAATCCACATACCTTACCCATTTTAATTTCGTCTTTTCATTCATGGTCTTCTTAAGTTTTGATGATCTGGGTCCTCAATCACTCGAGTCAACAAATGTCCTTTCTTTTCCACCGATCCCTTTCTTTAATCTGTCTTCTTCCTTAAAGAGACCTGTTTGTCTTCTTTCTAAATGGTAAAAGGGGATGCGACAATACAAGTACTCTGTAGGACAATAATGAGGTGGAAACATCAGTCCTTTTTTCTCCATCTTGAAATAATATTTCAGACAATCTCCAATGTCCGAGTACCATGAACTTTCATTCTGAATGGTGTTGATGGGTGTCAGTTTCGATTCCTTTGAGTACAAGTAACCCATTTGAATTGCTGATAATGTTGGTTGATTTTCACCCTCACTCTAGATCCTGTTAGAGGATAGGGAATTTTCATTCTTTTTTCCAACCACACATTCTCCAGGTAATAGCCTGGATGATTTTCAAAGAAATCCATGATGGCTCCTATTTTAGTTTTCATCCACCCTCCTTGCATGTACATACACTGACTAATGGGACTCTCACAATACCAACGATACTGCATCTTTGAAACAAAAAACACGTCTGACTTGTTCAGTGTCCTTTTTCAGAATGAGAGAGGGTTTGTGATGTACCTCTTGATAAAAACCTTTCATCTATTTTTATTTTATTTTTTAAGTTATTTTTAAAACAAACAACAAAACAACAAAGAATTTTTAAACACAAATTTTTATTCAAGTCAAAAAATACAAAAAATGATTTTATTGTCCTTCATATCGGCATAAGGGGCATTTCTTGTAGGAAGTCTCAAAGAGTTTCTTCACACACTTTTCACAACACGGATATTGCCGGCATTGTCCGCATTTCCATTTTCCTCGAGTCTTTTCCTGGCAGCACATCATACATTCTTTCAACGGTCTGTTCCTGGTCATTTTCACCCATCGGGGAGGCGGTATGTTTTCAATTCCTTTCTTCCAGATGAAATATTTCAGGCACCAGCTACAACCACAAGTCTCCATGGAAGGGGGGTCATCTACCATCCAGTGTGGCATAGGTTCTCTACATTTACTACATCCCCAGTACCAATCAACAACTTCTCCCGCATCGTTGTAGCCGACGTATTTATGTATCTCTTTCGTCTTCTCATTGCAGTGATAGCATATTGTTTTTTCTACATCAATCCAATAGATAATTCTCCACACAAAAGACATGATGGCTAAATAATGAGTGCAGGGTACTCCCAGCTCCGCTTTATATACCTGCTGTGAGCCGTGTGCACCTTTGACCTACCTTTTTATACCTGTAAGGACCGTGTGCAAAAAATTAGGGGGCGTGTGCATCAATACGATAGACCTACGTTTTTTTTATGCTGACTACACAGGTATTACTTGGCAGCGATTCAAATCCGTGATTGTGACGTCATCATGACAAAGCTAGTGTATATAGAGCGTTCTGTTGTGTGTATATAGAGCGTTTAGTTGTATGTGTGTATATGTGGGAAAAAAATAACTAACAACACTAGAATTTTTTTGGTTTTTTTCTTTTTATTTTTTTTATTCATAACAACAACAACAACAAGAACAAGAACATCATAATAACAAACATTCAAAACTTCTGTTCAGTTCTTTTTGTATGGGAAAAGGTCTCCTCATGTACAAATAGTCTGTTTCACAAGCACAGTCCATGATATCGTATCCTTTTACGACCACTTCTTCCAAATAGTCTTTCATACAATCTCCAGCTTTTTTCATCCATTTCCCATGAATCCAAGTCTTCTCGGGTCCCTGTGTTCGGTGAGCCAAGACGTAATTGACTTTCCATTTAAATTCTCCATATTTAGGTGATCTGGGTCCTAATAAGACCATGTGTTTGCTTCTTTTGCGGTGCGGTAACTTGAATCTCTTATACAGGTAGATTTCATTGAGACCTGTTTTGTCCTGGATTCTTATCAAAGAAATCTTGAATACATGTCTCTTTGTTTTTCATCCATTCTCCTTTGTGACTAGTCCCTTCAGGTTCTACTATTTTCCAACGATACTCTGAGCTTAAAAAATCCATGATGTGTGCTCTGTCCCTCACTCAGATCAGAAATGATCCTCTTAGGGTTATGGTGTCTCCTTTTTATATAGAGGGGTGTATCTATTTTTAGATTCCGGGATTAACTGGGTGAATTGGTCTTCTTGACCCTAGGGGTATGATGTATCATGGTAGGACTAGGCATGATGTAACCGACCGAAGAACTCACACAGACCATCCAATATTCTCGATTAGAATCGTGTAAAGCTAACATGACCACACTGGTGATGATGAGGGAAATACAAATGAATAATTGTGCAAAATACACAATTTCTTCTCGAGGAATATTCTCTCCACAACATTTCCAATGAGGTGTTATTTGATGAGATCCGTTTGGGGAATCCATGAATCGAAACTAGGGGGATATCCTTTCCACCGGACTTTGACTTCTTGAATGATTTTCTTCCCGACTCGTCGCTTTTTATACCCCAAGATTTCCTCCACTTCGTACACGTCGTCTTTTTTAATGATCTGTTGTAATTCTTTCTCGTAAAAAGTCCCTTCTAATTCCTCCTGGTTATAATCTTGTACTCGATACACGTAAGGATACCGACCGGGGACTCGTTGAGCAATGGTAAATATTTCCGTGGTCCAGTTCGGTAAATATCCTTTTTCAAAAGTGCGTTTAGCTTTACTGATGCGCACTTTATCTCCTGTTTTAAACTTGGGGGGTTTTGGTTTAGGTGATGATTCTTCCCCATATAAAGTTTTCCAGACTTTTAACACATTCGAGGGCTTCACTTGAGCTGGGGTTCTTTGGATACTGCGATGATAGGTATGATTGTAAGCATACACTAAATCCGGTAAGATCTCTAAATACCGTCTGGTTTTATTCCGAGTGAAATATCGCCACATGCGTGCTTTGAGGGTTCTCTGAAATCGTTCCACGATACTGGCTTTGGTGTCCGTATTGCGAGTGGTAAAGAAATGAATGGATTTAAACGCCTGTAAGAATTCTCGATTGGTAAATTCTTTGCCTTGATCCGATTGAATGCGGACGGGACGTCGACCGTCTTGTCGGAAAATCTCTTGTAATCCTCGAATCATTTCTTTCCCCGTTTTCTGTTTTAAAGGCACCACCCATGCATATTTAGATAAGACGTCAATGGCACACAATAAAAAGGTATAACCGTCATTATGTTTCTTTAAACTGGACACATCCGCTAAATCTAATTGCCATTGTTCGTCTATATCCGTCACTCTGGTCTGTTGTCTCCGGAATTTTCTATGAATGGGTTTATGTAAGGTATAGGTATCTTGCTCTTTTAACCATTCTCGTATGGTGTTCAAAGAAATCTTATGTCCCAGACTTTTGACCTGACGATACAAAGTCTGTATGCCTCCATACCCTCTCTTAGGATCGTAATAAATCTCTGTTAAAATGTCTTTTACTTCCTTCTTCTTCTTCTTCTTCTTCTTCTTCATGTCTTAGGCAAATGAAGCCAATTTTCCTCGATTTGTTCTAATTTCTTATTGGCTTCTTCTTCTTGGGTTTTTAATTGCTTTTGGGCTCGATAGGGACTATATTTAGGTGTGAATTTTTTTAACACCCTTGATCTTGCCTCTACAGGTCGACTAATAGGGGTCAAAAAAGAAGAGGAAGCATCCTGAAATCCGCTCTCTTCCTCTTCGTCGTCGTCGTCACTCAAAGCCCCTTTAGGAGTACTGATTTTTCCTGGTTTCTGCATGGCTTTTATAAGGTCTCGATTTTGCAAGTAAGTCATGGGAGTACGGGTCTCTTTTAAAGCTTGAGCAAATTCATCTAATCCTTTAGGCACCGGACGATTTTTCAAGGATCTGGTTCTCATGTTTTCGGCCATTATATCCACAATGTTAGAATCGGGTACTTTTTGACCTCGATAACTGATTTCTCCGTCTTTATCCCAAGTCAAGACGTTGGTTTTCTTTAAATGATTTAATAATAATTCAGCTTTTCTTTGCATGGGTTTATTCACACTTTGAATGATTTGTTGATCGATCTCGGGGTCTGAGGCTGCTAGTGGTGCTGCTGCTACTGCTGGAGCTGCTGCTGCTGCTGCGGGGGCTGGGGGCTGCTGGTGGTGCTGGGCTAAGGGTGCAGGGGTTTTTTTGGTAGTCGTTGGCTCTCTCGCTTGTTGTAAATAATTCCTATACCGATGAAGTTCTTGACCGTATAAAGCCACTTTTTCTTCTGGAGTTAAATCTTCACGTCTGGTAATCTGGTCCAATTCTTGACCTATACTCAGAGTAGATTGAAATTCCGGAGGTTTGGGGAGTTTACCTTTGAGTTCATTCAACAGAACTTCAGGTACTAACACCATTTTACGACTCATTTTTGTATCTTGTTGTTCCTCTTCTTTTTAATGGCTTTATAGACAGAATGTCCGGCATCCAACAGTAAAGGTGCTGCTGAGATTAAAAGGGGTAAAATACCTCCTCCTTTTTGTTGTACTAATAAAGCTCGTCGTTTCTGTATGGATTGGGGTCGGACCAGTCTCCTTAAGATGTGTTTCTTTGGAGCTAGTTTTCGTTTCTGAGCCGAATTGAGAGGTAACACCCCTTTTAATAGGTTGTAGACGATCTCACAAATTTTCAGAATACAATCTCCAGAACAATGTTTTAAAATCCCCGTTTTTAAAGACGAGGAATAGTGAGGGTCTGATAACACTCTTAAAAGAGGGGCATGCGCTCTTAATCGCGTACAACATCCCTTTTTCTTCTTGGCCATCTTTGAAAACAATGAAGAGAAGTCTCTCATGTCACTCCCTTTTATAGTGTCTCTCTCTTAAGGAGGGGCATATCCTCCGTGTTTGTCGCTCTCGTGTTTATCTCTCGCTTTCTCCCTGACATAAATTTTCCACAATATCGACATTTATATCTCAGGCCTTTAGGTAGTTGAGGGGTGGAGGCCGTCAAGGGTTGAAAACGTGTGATTTTAGGGACATGAATGGGAACTTTAATTCCAGGGGAAGAGGAGGAGGAGGGAATGCCCA
>NW_026941136.1:0-13167 GCF_032062105.1 Saccostrea cuccullata
AGGCATTACGAGCCGTGTATAATTAATTTTGTTTAAAATTAAAAAATTATTTGCATGATTAACATATGTCCATGTAATATTGAAAACACAAAACGAACTTTTAGGCATAACCTAAACCTTACGTCACACAATAAAGAGTTGAAATATTCTAAGATATATTGACAAGAGGCTAACCATTTTAGACACAATGTAAAGATACAATGGCATAACACAATAATGATTTGTCAAAAAGTTAGGGAAAATTGACATCATGTAATAGATTCCCGTCGTCCTGTAGCATATTGATGACACAATGTAGTAAAGAATTGGCCACATGTGAAAATTTGTTCAGGTCATGTAATGAAATTCTGACATCGTGTTATATCGACTTGATATTGCATTAAAGATAAATTCACATCATGTAATGAACTACTTAGACCAAATAGTAGAGAGTGCACATAATGTAATAATGAGTTGAAAATATATAAAAACATCTTTACACCACGTAAAATTGTTTTGACTTAATGTCATAAAGAGCTGATATAATGCAATGGAAGATTGGCGCAATCTAATTAAAGTGCGAGTTAATGCCATAAAGACTAAACATAATGTAATGGAAAGTTGACATAACGCAATAGTAGTGTGTGTAAATGTCATAAAGAGATGACATAATGTAATGAAAGATTGACACAATGCAATAGCAGTGTGGACTAATGTCATAAAGAGTTGACATAATATAATGGAAGGTTGACATAATGCAATAGTATCGTGGGTTAATGTCATAAAAAGTTGACATAATGTAATGAAATGTTGACATAATGCAAAAGTATTGTGGGTTTATATCATAAAGAGTTGACATAATGTAATGAAAGGTTGACACAATACAATAGTAGGTTGAGTAAATATCATAAAGAGTTGACATAATGTAATGGAAGGTTGACACAATGCAATAGCAGTGTGAGTAAATATCATAAAGAGTTGACATAATGTAATGAAATGTTGACATAATGCAATAGTATTGTGGGTTTATATCATAAAGAGTTGACATAATGTAATGGAAGGTTGACACAATGCAAAAGCAGTGTGAGTAAATGTCATAAAGTGTTGACATAATGTAATGGAAGGATGACGCAATGCA
Source organism: Saccostrea cuccullata (assembly GCF_032062105.1). Lineage (NCBI taxonomy): Eukaryota > Metazoa > Mollusca > Bivalvia > Ostreida > Ostreidae > Saccostrea > Saccostrea cuccullata. Next base: position 1,118 of record NW_026941136.1, read on the forward strand.
ATTGTTGTGTTCTGCTATAAGGCAGTGGCGGCGTTCCATAGTTGGCCTAATATAAAAATATTGCATGTAGTTGAGTGTAACATTGAGGCGCCATTTCGATCGAGGTGTCATTTCTTTGGCAACAGCAGTTACTCCCTCCCATTATGACAACTCTCGGTCGCCATAATTCATGTGATTGAGAAATAGCATCTTATCGAAGATTGATATTTAAAGCAGGTGTTTTGAGGAGATTTGGTCGATTTAAGCGCCATTGCAGGTAAGGCAACGATATCCTATTATGAATTTCCGAAAATACAACTGTGCTGACGTTGAATGAGTGCATTTTCCCGGTGTCTGTATTGCCTGCTGCTCCATACTCCCCGTCGAGGCCTCATCTACAGAGAGACCAAACGAACTCTGGCAGAAGTTTGCCTGCTGCTCAAAATAAACACGGACAAAAAGTTCACACGTTTGTCGAAAGATAACAAGAAATAATGTAATGGTGCGGGATCAGGGCCACAATCCTTTAGAAATATTTCCGTTATTTTCTTTTTTATTCTAACTACCTTTTCCGAAGACAAAAAATAATTTAGATTTTATTTTTTTGTTTTATTTCAACTTAAAAATTTTTGAATTGAAGTTTATTTTTATTTGAATCATTACGCACTTATACACGGCTTATTACGCGGATCTAGAGGGACCATAGGCGTAGTCACAGGGGGGGGGGGCACGGGGCACTCCCCACTTTCAGATCTGGGGGGGGGGCAGAGTATGTCTGTGCCCCCCACTTTTAATGAAGAACAGCTATTTTGAAATAATATGAAACCTCATTTTATGGCATTTTTTCTATGTTCAAGAACTGAGTAAGCATTTATGTTGATAGTTGTATAATGCGGGTCAAAAAATTGGAAATAAAAGTAACTTGCCTTTGAAAAAAAGTTTTTTATTTAACCCCCCCCCCCCCCCCCCCACGATATAGGATTTTCGAGTTTTTGCGGGGGAACTTTCACTTTAGGTTTTTTTTTTTTTTTTTTGCTTGTGAAAAAATTCTGGACTTGAGCCCCCTCACTTTTAAGTTTGTGACTACGCCTCTGAGAGGGACATTATTTTTTTTTAGGTCTTAACAGAAAAATCGGCGACTTTCAATGTCAGAATAGTCACTATCTACATACATGTTCAATAAAATGCAAACTATCCGTTGAGTAGGAACTTTGTTAAAAATCCTTCAGCAGAAAGTTTTCCTACTCAAATATATATGTATTTACACAATTTATATTACATTTATGAAATTTCTCTCAATAAATTTTAACTACCGGGTATGATTTTAAAAAAGATTAAAAATAATTGAGATAAGCTTTCGGAGGAACCCCCCCCCCCACCCCCCGCACCATATTAAATATTAAGGAAGAGAGATTCAGGGTCAAATCGCTGATCTAAGCAACAATAGCCAACTGACTATTGATATTTTTGGCCAAAGTTGTCTTACAAGATAAAATAAAGAAACTGGTTAAGACGTTACTATTGTAGACTTGTGAATTTGTGAATTGCCTACGTGTTTAATTCAGAGCGCGGCAGTATAGATTTCGGGAAAAAGTACATAACATTAAAAATTTAAAGTATAAAAGCAAAGTTTACACAGTTGAATCTTTAAAAACTACATGATAGGATGACATTGTGTCGACTGCAGACGTTAATGCTCCTAGGGATCTGTTCTAGCTAGAGTCATAGAGTAAATTCACTGCGAATCCACTTCTGGGCATAGAGACCTGGCCTCTGACAAACCCGGCCTTTCACAAAGGCTGCAACATAGATATTGAAATAATGTCATCATATATCTAATCGGTTCCCTGTTCAGAACACAGACACCTGACAAATGGATGGTGTAACAACCCCCCCCCTTCCCCAATTTCTGAAAATTTATTTTAGAAAATTATGAATTACAAAACCATATAAAAAATACATGATTTCCTAGTCTTTCATTCTTATATTTCAATATCTGCTATCATTTTACGCTTCTGTAAGATTTGGAGCTTGACCCTATACGGTATATAAAATGATTATGTATTTCAGAAAAAAATTGTATTTTTAAAATACAAATTATTCGGATTCTGGGAAATGGGGGAGGGTCATCACCCATTCGTTAGGCCTGTGGTTCGCAACTGGTCAAACGACTGAACTAAACAATTAAATCTATATGTACATATATCATTTCAATAACATAATAATTAAAAAGAAGAAAAAACTAAAATCCAATGATAATGTAGACATAGAACAAAGAAAATGAGTCTGAATTTTCGTCTTTATGTGGATTTACTTTAGGTTAAATGCATGCACAACCTCAAAATTTTAACATCAAGCAGTTATACCTTGGTCATAACGTTTGCATATCATAAAATGACATCCTAAGAAAAAGGGGAGCCTTATAGGTACATGTATTGCTTAAACAATATTCTCAGAATACTCGTTTTCTTTGCTGTCCTACCTTATCATTTTTGCAGAGCAATTGACAATTTATTAAGACGTCCTTCTTGTAATAACATGTATGTTTATACATATCATATTGATTCATATGACTCGCGGTACCATTTAAAAATCTCTTCTTCTTAAGATAGAATAGTATTATTTAAATTACCTTTTGAAACAGTGAAATAGCTTAACAGTGCCTTGCACTCTGACATGCAATTTTAAGTATATTATCCCACTGGTGAAATTAGTTCCATGTCAAATTTAGAAAAAAAAGTCCAAATCCTTCTTAATTTTTATGGCGGCGAGCTTTAGCTTGGCGCTCATCTAGCTATTGTGAAAATCTCTGACTGTTCACTGCTTTCTTCATGCGCCAAATAATATAGTACTTGACCCAAGACCTTCATGTTTCTGGCATAAGAAAATATATGCCAATTTTTTGCGTTTATTCTATTTAAAAGCACATTGTGAATATGCATGTTAGTCATTACCGGTAATTTCATATTGAACTTGTTTGTCTGGCATCAAACAGTACTAGATTTAGCCAAGGCTTGTAGACAAGTCGTTCAGTAGAATTATTATGACAACTTGATCTTGGAAACTTCATATTATTCTATCTTAACCATGGGGATTAATAGAACCATGCTTAACACCCAAACAAACCAAAGTATTGGACCTAATTATTATCACATTATACATTACACATTACATAACATTTGGTCATTCCGTTATGCATCACTATCATTCATCTACATCCAGTAAAGCTTTTCAGGTCAATGTTACCAGATTAACTAATAGATGTTTATTTCCACTACATACAGTCTTTCTGCCGTTAGAATTACACATATTCCTAACTTTGCAGAGGTTTGATTTAGTCATAGTTTAAAAATTTCAAGAGAAAGATGATGATAGTTGATAAACTTTTTCTGTGTTTATAATTATAGAAAGATGTTATCTCATTTATAACAAGTATTATTACAATGTATTTTAAAAAAAATACAATTGTATCATATTTCTCCAAACTGCATGTTCACCAAATAATGTTTAGATTTGTAAAATGTCTGATGTAACTTTTTCTTTCAAAATTAAATAAGCACTGTTTTTATCTAGTATCTGGGAAAAGGCCAACCAGAAGAAATTTCACGGGAAAGGGGTGCACATCCATAAATTTCAGGGGAGGGGAGCACTAACTAGAAATTTTTTTTATCAAGCAAATAAGTTAATATAAATATGTTATTGTTTACATGACATTTGGGACACAGGCATAAAGTAGCTGTGTTTTCTATAGCATATAATTATAATCGGCAAAAATGGGGGTTCCCTCCTCTTAATGTTTCCTACGGCCATAAAAAAAAAGAAAATTACAAGTACCGGTAATACAGTTTAGATCTATGTAGAATAAATTCATCTCCAAGCTTTATTTCATGTAGGTACAACTGGATTTAATTTTTAATATTATTATTAGCAAAATAATTTGTTTCTGGACTCAGAATTATGATGGTCACCATGATCACACTGAATTCAACTTTTTCTAAGTTCTTCATATAATAAATTTTACTCACGTCAGACAAGCTTTTTGAGAAAGCTAATACTTGTTATGATTTACTTGTAGTACTTGGGCTGAAATAGTCTTGTCCAATGATTCCTTGCAATTCCTTATTGGGGTCATGTAACGGCTGTATCTATTTTTAATGCTTTTATTTCATAAATGCTTCAAACGGGGTATTCTAGATATACAACTAAACATAAGAGATTCTGTAGACATATGCATACTTTTAAACATGCTTGAAAATCAAAAAAATTCACAGTATCACTGCCATATCTAAAGCGCGACGCCTTTGTGGCCCTTCAGGCCTTTGATTTTGAAAGCTAGATATACAAACAATTTTTGTTTAATTCAATATATTTATGTTTTATAGATAAAGAAGATGATGCAGGCCCAAGTGGTGTCTGCTGTCGTGTATCAAATAGCTAAAACTATAAATTGTGGACAGAAGTGTATATTCGACCTCGGATACGTAACCAATGAAAGTCTGTGTGTTTCTGTTGTAAATACAAAAGACAAATCTACTTCTAGTAATTTCGACAATGGTGCTTTTCGATTTTTTTCTACTTCTTCGACCTATTTATGTTATGTAAGGTCAGACGAATCTGAGTATATCATATTTTCGGAAAACGGATGTTTGATATGTTGGATAACACTTCCTAATTCAAAAAACACTATTGACAGATGGTATTTATCAGAGGATGAACTATGGAAAGGCTACACCCCGAATGGAATTGCAGCCTGCAAATCCGGAGGAATTTTGGTTTGTCTGTGGAATAAACAAGTACTCGAGCGCTCTCAAGGTAAAGTTGTCAAGCTGTCTCTGGATCAATATAAACTTCTGGAAATAGAAATAAACAAAAACCGTCCACTCTTTACATGTCCGACCTACATAGCAGAAAACGGCAATGAAGACATCTGCGTCTCTGATGTGAATGCCGTGGTCGTTACGGACGCCGCAGGTTTACTGAGATTTAGATACAAAGGTCTGTCAGATGATTCTCAGTTTGATCCATACGGTATCTGTTGCGATTCACAGAAGAACATAATTGTTGCAGACGTGATGAAAAACAGAATTCATATGATTGACGAAAATGGTGGATTTCTTCACTACATTCAGTACAAAGATATGAACAAGCCACGAGCCCTCTGTATAGACGAGAATGACAAATTGTATGTTGGAGAATGGTCTTCTGAAGAAATCAAAGTACTTTCACGTCAATGATTTGACCACCAAAAATTGACAAGACTGGTGGGCGGTATCAATATATGACAGTTTCTCGTAGTGTATACTTTTATATGTAGATCTTTTAAGCTTTTATGTGAATTGTTTAATAATTCTTAGTAACTATATGAGAGATTCAAATTGCTAATTTGGTCAAAGGACATGATTTATTTCTTTCCAGCAATGTTTTTGTTGTTCATTCTTTTTTTTTCAAATCATCAGCATATACATGTATCTCTTTTGCCATGTTCTTTTTATATTGCTTTAAATGAAAATTGAACTAAACATACATTTACTATGTTAATTTTTATTATTTTTTTTTCAAGGACACTTGTTACAAACATTTTTTTCTTTGGAGGAAACGTATTTCATCTCATGGGCTTAGAAAAGTGGATATTTTTTTTTAATTTTTCCTCCTTAATCTTTGAAAATGAAATAGACTTAAAAAATATTACTTCAAACTCAATGGAATATCATTTTTTTTTTCGTCTACCTGAAAAATAACATGGAGGTTGTGATCAATATATTATGCATATGAGCCGGCGATCGGTCAACTGGGTATGCTAATTCCAATTGGGCATGCACTTGATCCCACCTCTGGTTCCCAGGGATCGTGTTTCATGTCCTCTTCACAGATTCATATTGTTTAGAGACTTTTGAGATCGATCATTCTTTTATATTTACATTTGCAAATATCTTTCTTAGATGAACCTATTTAAGAGAAAATACGTTCACTTCTGTGTGAATTTCATTTGGGGGTCAGAGGTCATAGCGCGTTCGGATCACAGAGCGACAACTTCTACAATGTAGGTCATTGTGCGTCACTACAATGTCATAACAATACGTTGGTCCGAGTAATAAATACAATTTTACTCGAAATGTATTCGTCTCAAATGTAAATATAGGTAATAAACAACAATGTTAAAAAGTTCACTGTGAAATGAACTTTTAGTTGGTACGTGATCAAATCTACGGAGAAGCCGGAGATTCGCTTCTATATACATGTATGATCGATATAATGAGCTTACATGTATCAGTAAATATGATGTATCAGTAAGTCAAATACATACATTTTATACATTATTCATACATTTTTTGGTCATTATTTATACACCTATTACTCGATAATGACGAGAAGCACACAGCGCGTTTGACAAGTTGACAGGGGATGCTTACTCCTTTATGACACCAGGTTCACTATCTGATGTCCCTGTTGCATCAAATGTGTATTGATGAAATGGAACCTGATCTTTTACACTGTTTGTTTTTTAAATTCAACAGGCACTCTATTTTTTTTTTCAGATTCCTTAATTTAATCTATAATTTAGCCATAATTTACCTCTGCAAGTTTTGCGTTATTTTTGTTCCCATTAAACATCGTAATGTTTGTTGACTTTGTCATTAAACCCTTGTAATAATGTTGGAACAGAGTGACAAAGAACCTTTGAAAAAAAATCAATCAATTTAAAACATCACATGCAGGAAAGGATGACTGAACTTAACGTCGGTTTTGGGGTGTTTTTCAATCACTGTTGTTACATTTATTTTTGTGCTTATTTTTGCCTTAAGTCATTTGTTATAGAGTTTGATCTATTCCCAAATGAAATACAATGTCATTATGGTTATAAACAGCGTTGCAATAAAATAATTCGTTGTTTTCTTACTCCACCTCTCTGCAAATATCAGGAATTTAGACTTATCTTCCCATGATTGAAGATAAAATTTATAAATTGCATAGAGGTGGGGCTCATATTTGTAATGAGTGGTCTAAAATTAGAATAGTTACTGTATTTATATTTGGTGCTCTCTCTTTGATCTCTCTCGCCATTTGTATGTCACTATTATTTTTTAAGTTTTCAAACAAAATATATATAACTAACATCGACCGGTAGAAGAAGCCATTGATAATACACACTTAACTAAACAAGCTTCAAAAGCAATGTATGGAGTACTTAGAAAGATAAGGTATCTTAACTTGCCAGTAGATTGTCAAATAGATCTTTTTGACAAAGTTATAAGCCCGATTTTGTTGTACGGGTGTGAAGTTTGGGGCTACGAAAACATAGATATTTTAGAAAAGGTACACTTGAAATTTTTGAAATTTGTTTTGCATGTTAAGTCCAGTACCCCAAATTGTATGGTGTATGGGGAAACTGGGCGATATCCTTTAATAATACGTATAAAGGTACGAATGATTACTTACTGGGCTAAACTTTTGATGTCACATGAGAGTAAGCTGACATACATAATGTATTGCTTTCTTTAGAAACAATTTTCTGACGGATCATTTATGCACCCATGGTTGAAATGTATAAGGGATATCTTGAATTCCTGTGGCCTGTCTTATGTGTGGATAAATCAAAATTTCATTAGTGTTACATGGTTAAAATCTATTGTGAAAGAAACGTTGTTAAATCAATTTTTACAAGACTGGCATATGAACATAGAAAATTCACCTAAATGTTTAAATTACAGGATTTTCAAAAACAATTTTGGACGAGAAATTTACTTAAGTAAACTCCCAAAAGACTCAAAAATTGTGTTAAAAAAATTTAGAACTTGTAACCACAAACTCCCAGTAGAATCAGGTAGATGGACTAATACTGATAGATTATGTAATTTAAGATTATGTAATTTATGTAACAAAAATACTTTGGGGGATGAATTTCACTATATAATGGAGTGTCCATATTTTTTGTCTTTACGGGTAAAACTTATTGATAAGAAGTATTGTCTTCATGTAAATACTTATAAATTTGAGAAAATTATGTCCATCACAACTGTTGGTTCGCTGTTAAAACTGTCTTTTTTGCTAAAAAGATATTGGCCTGCTTTTAGTAACTATTTAATTGATACTACACTTCCTCACTTGACTTTGTGTCACAGATGTTATATTTTAATTTGTTCTAGTAATTGGTGCACGCATTGCCAATTAAGCACGTTCGCTGCGTTTGTGTGTTGTTGTCTGGTGTGAATGTTTTGAGAGGTCATGTGACATTGTTATTCTTATATTTACACGTGTTTCCGGTTTGGTGACCTAACGTGACCTTACTGCTGACCAATGACTGACCGTTTTTACCCCATTAATATGCATGTTTTAACTTCTGCACTCAGTATATAAGCACTGTACCCGCCAAATTCTTTACCCCCACGATTTTTGCCTTTACGGTAGAAGACTGTGTATCATATTCTAAGTATTCCTCATAGAATTTACTTGGAGTTTATTAACTGGATTCCTGGTAAGCTTTCAGTTTACCTTTATTATACTCATTATGTAAACGTATTTTATATTTTACTTTTATTAATTAATTCCGACAGCGAACAATCATATAATTTATGTGTTGTTATGTCTGATCTTAAATGTAAAGTTTTGTCTTGTGTGTATTGTGTTGTGAGAGTGTGTTTGATTTATAATTTGTAAGTTTATTGCTATATTAAGGGGGATGTAAGGCCACCTTTAGTGCAGTGAGAACAAAATGTAAACATTTCTTCAAATGGCTAAAATACATTATATTTTGATCAAATTTTAAGTCCTTATGATAAAGATAAAATAAACATGCATAACTGAATGCATGTTATGTATATATAATCTATACTTTTGCAGAAAAATGCTTTTGATATGCTCTTTAGAACTGCGCAGCTACAGAATCAGCAGAGCCTTAAAAAATCCAAAAAAAATATGCAAAGTGTGCATTAATGTTCTCACACAACCATTTGTTGAGAAAATGTCTAAATTTTGCACTTTTAAATGATAATTTCAAGTTCAAAACAAGGTACCGTTGTCTTCAAAAAGACTGCAAAGAACCATGAAAGTAGTTCATGGATAGCAGCACGTGGTCTATTTTTAGCAAAGAATTTTGTTTTCCAGACCTCTTCTTAATATGGAGGGACATAACAATCTTTAAATGTAGAAGAAAATTACAGATGCAAAATATTTCAAATACATGAACACTTTTAAAAGAGGAAAGGTGTGTAGCTTGAAGTAATTTATTTAGTATTATTATCGAACAGTTGTTAAATAGTGTACGTATTGATATAAAAAAAAATCTTAAACTCTTTGATTCCAGGTAAGGAAAAATGAGCACCATCAAAGTTAAAAATTAAGAGTTTGTGAGTTTGCCACAGATAACTTATAGTATCTATCAAAATTTTAATTATCACCAATGAAACACAAAGAAATAAGACACATTTAATCGATATGAATGACCTTGTTTTAATACCTACTAGTACCAGGGGTGATAAAAAAATCCGAACTATCTCTATATCTACAAAACCACAATTCAGATTAGAAACATAGCCAAACACAAGTTCTATAAATAGCATCTGCTGAAGTTTTGCTCCTTGTTTGTGATGTCACAATCTGAAAATGACGTCATGCAGGTACTTGTGACGAAAATTCTATTTGCCCATATTGTCAAAAATTAAAATTTTACAAAGTAAAGAAAAAAAATCAACATAATTTAATATTTTATACCATCTTTAAAATGACGTTTGGTGGTCCTCCCAACTCAGGGAAAAATTATTGGGTGCTTATTTATAGGTGAGAAAGAAATTCCTTAAAATTTAAACATAATTGTTGACGGAAGAAAAAGAAAAAATATCGTGTAATGGGATGTAGAAAAATGTGTCGGGCCATTTCCAGGCAGTAGATCGGAGAGAGGGCAACCAAATATTTTTATAACAGGTGGTCTTACAAGGCTAGTACATATTCCATCACGTACTTAGTAATGCAATTTTTTAAAATCTTTTGCACTATTTTGAAAAACAAACAGGATTTTCGGGGGGGGGGGGGGGGCTCTCACATTTTTTTCGATTATAGACATAGCATATGCGATGGACATTTCTTTGCAAACATTGTACTAACTCGCTTCTAAATTTCAAAGAAACAACTCAATATATTTTATCAAGCTTCGTATGTTCAATGAGCGAGAGCTTACAACGTTGTCAACATAATGAGACATGATGCGTTTTTATGTCCAAACATTACTCCATACAATGTGTTGGTCATTGCAAACAATCTAGCTATTTATGTGAGGTGCCTGAAGGAAATCATATAACTGCTTTTTTTTTCTATCTAACTTCTAAACAAAATATACATGTGTACCAATTTTAGAATGTAAGACATGTAATTAAAATTTGTTTTTCAAGCACCGCATATTGTTTAACATTTTCAAATTAAATGTCAAAAGCATCCTCCTTGCAGTGCCCCATTTGAAAATAACTTCTATCGCCACAGAAAAAAGACCCGCCGTAAACACATATGTTTAGGACATTTTTATCTTTTTTTCTAGAGTTTTAAAGAAACCAACAAATTATCAAGACTTGTTCCATGAAAAATTAAATATAATTATGGTAATAAACGGATCTATCCACAGCAGATATATGCACATACCAACCACGTGCTCAGTGGAATAATTTTAACGAGGAAACTCGAACTGTAAACAGAGCAGTTTTTCCCGATTTGCTGGAGTGGGGTTAAAATCGCGTTTTTTATTAATCAGATGATGCGATGCAACAAATAAAAGTAGTAAGTAATATAACCTAATGATTATTACTGAGTAATTTCTTGTCTTGATGTTATTATTGTCGCATTTATTCTAAAATCAATGTTATTCGAACTCTGTGTGACAGAGGAATGGCGGACGAAATAAACACATTGCCTCAGGAAGACACCCATATGAAAAATCAAATTTTCAAGAATTATGGATAATGACAAGAAAAAAGCGAAACAAATGGTTGTAGCCATCAATGAATCAAACTAACACCATTTTCAATGCATTTATCATCTCGTGAAACGGAAAGCGGTTTTCTATATTTTCATTATAGCGAAAGTTATCGCCCTTGTCATTTTAATAACTAATTATATATGTGCTTAAATAAATACTTAATTAGTGTTGAATTTGAATTAAAGTTATCAATAATAATCTTTGTATGTTTGCACTTAGTTGGATTACTATAATTGAAAGCTGATTCGTGTTTTAATTACTTTGTAAATAAATAATCACGAAGTATTTTACATGTAGATGGTGTTGCAAGTATATAGGGTTTTTACTGGCGGGGTTCCGGGAGGTTCTAGAGGTAAAACTTGACAAACCTGTGTGTGTACATATAAGTGTGCGGACTTCCCTGCTTATATTGTACTGTTTTAAGTAGTAAGTGTGTGGTCATCCATGCTTATTACTTGACAGAGTGTGTGGTCATCCCTGCTCTGTGATTGGCATCTTAAAGTAGCAAGTGTGCGGACATCCCTGCTTGTTGCTGCGCAAGATCAGGTGTGCGGACATCCCTGCCTGCATCTTGTGGTAGAGCATTGGTGTGCGGACATCCCTGCCAGTGTCTCTAGGCTAGAACCGTATTAGTGTCAAGTGTGTGGTCATCCCTGCTTGTCACTGCGCAAGGGCAAGTGTGCGGTCATCCCTGCTTGTCTCTTGTGGAAGTGCGCTGGTGTGTGGACTTCCCTGCCAGTGTCACTTGTTCGCTACCAGTAAAGACCTTATATAACGCAGTACCAAGTGATTAAGACTGCGCATTGTACATATTTGCAGCATCTCAAGGCTATCCGTTTTTATCACGGGTACGAGCCTGCGGGGGTTCACGGGCAGTGACCTCCCTTGCACGTTACATAAAATTTGGTGGCAGCGGTGGGATACCTTGAGATAGCTGAACGATGGAAGACGTGGACAAAGAACTGTCTCTGATAGAAGAGAAGCTTGCGGAGCTGAAGGAAGAAAGTCTAAGGAACAAAAGTTTCAAGTCGTCGACTCCAGTGACCCCGCGTATAAAAGACAAAGTAAGAGACTCAGGTGTTGGCGAATCCCGCATCTCCAAATTGCGGCG
>NW_026941137.1:0-12933 GCF_032062105.1 Saccostrea cuccullata
CAAGTGAGCTTTCCTGATCACATTTTGTCCGGCGTCCGTCTGTCTGTCTGTAAACTTTTCACATTTTCGACTTCTTCTCCAGAACCACTGGTCGAGTTTCAGGGACCATGCAAAATTTATAACAATGATGGGACCAGTACAAAACAGAATCTTCATTTCAAAAAAGTTCGTGTTCCCTGGCTTTGATATTTAAAACAAAAAATATCAGTCCCATGCCCTGAGACATATAAAAAAAAAGTTATTGTCCCAGGGTTAAATCTTGGCGTTATTGAGATAAATGGAACAGAACTAAGGAGTTTCTCAGACTACAGGTATTTCAAACATCGAAAAAAAATTGTTTTTTAATCTGTTTTAATATTATCCATTAAAAGATATATATTGGCATTTTTATCCTTAACACCAGTTTAAAAGATATGTTTTTTCCGATTTGTTTTTTAATAAAATGAATATTTCTCTTGGGTTAAGTAATGTAAGTCATTGAAAAAAAAATTGTGTTCCATGGCTACTTTATGTTAAAAATGTTTTTATCCCATGGTTTTCTTCGATAAAAAAACTCACTATCCCATGCCCGTTTGTACCGGTCCCATCATTGTGATAAATTTTGCCTGGTTCCTCAAGCTAACTTGCCACAAAGCATCATTGGTTGAAGGGGATTCACGTTTGTTCAAATGAAGGGCCACGCCCTTATTCAAGGGGAGATAATTCAGAAATAGTGAAAATTTGGAGGCATTTTAAAAAAATCTTCTCAAGAACTACTGCGCCAGGAAAGATGAAACTAATAGGAAATCATCGTCAAGTAGTGTTAATTCAAATTTGCTTAAATCATGACCCCCAGGGGTAGGGCGGGCCACAATAGTCGATCAAAGTATTACATAGAAAAATATAGGATTTTTAAAAAAAATCTCAAGAATAGCAAAGCCATGATTAGTCATATTTATATGGAAGTATCCTCAGGTAGTGTAGATTCAAGTTTGTTCAAATCACGACCACCAGGGCTATTGCGGTGCCACAATGGCCGATAGAAATTCTTTAAAAATCTTCTCAAGAATAGCAAAGGCATGGTTGCTCATGTTTATATACTGAAAGGAAAAAGAAACGTAGGGTAGAATAATATTCGAAATTCTTTTTACCACATGATAGAAAAATGGTTATATGAGAATGTTGGTTACTATGCACCAAAATCAGTGTTCAGAATTACTCAACCTTTTCAGCTTCTTCTCTACAACCACTCAACTAATTTCAATCAAATTACTTACTCCTCGACATCAAGCAGTCAAACTGTGTGCATGATTGTCACAAGCATTGAGTCCTCTACCAAAGTTGTGAAATTCATGGCCCTGTGGTCAGGGGTGCTAGGGCGGGGCTAAATGGATTATATAGTGAAAATGCATTCTTAATTAGATATACTTCTTCTCTGCTCCTGGGCATTAAATAAACTAACTAGTACATAGTTATGATTAGCAAGAGTGTCTCTCCCAGATTCGTGAGATTTTATGGCCCAAGGGTCAGGGGTTCTTATGTGCTAGGGCGGGGCTATATAGATTATATAGTGAAAATGCATTATTTCTTTGAAAATCTTCTTTGCTCCTAGGCTTTTAATAATAAACAAACCAAATACATAGTTATGTTGAATAAGGCTGCCTCTTCCAAAATTGTGGATGTCATGGCACCATTGCCCCGGGGTCAGGGGTTCTGATGGTGGGGGGGGGGGCTCTATTAATTATATAGTGAAAATGCATAATTTCTTTGAGAATTTTCTTCTCTGCTCCTGGGTACGAAGCAAACTAACCAAGTACATAGTTATGTTGAATAAGAGTGCCTCTTCCAAAATTGTGAATTTTATGGCCTCAGGGTCTGGGTTAGGTTGGGTCTCTATTGATTTTATTGTGAAAATACATGAATTCCTTAAAAATCTTCTTCTCTGCTCCTGAGTATTAAACCAATGAACTATGTACATAGATATAATGAGGAATGGAACATCTTCCAGATTGGTGAATTTCAGGGCCCCAGGGTCAGGGGTTTTGGTGTTAGGGCGGGGCTCTATTGATTATTAAAAGTGAAAATGTATGTCTTCTTCAAAAACTTTTTGCTTAGCTCCTGGGAAACATGCCAATGTTCTATGTACATTTTAATGATGATGAAAGGTGCCTCTTCCAAAATGGTTAATTTAGGACCCCTGGGTGAGGGCTACATAGTCTGAAAATAAATTAATGCTTTGAAATATGCTTTTTGGGTATTAATCAACCATTTATGATGAAATGAAATTGATAAAATTTCCAGAATTTTGAAAGGTCAGTGGTTCCTGTGGGGTGAGGTGCACAGCTGGTTATAAAGTGGAAATGCATTTTCTCTTTGTTACTCTGATCTTCATCTGGGTATTAAGTAAGCAAGCTAAGTGTATAGTTATGATAAGCAATTGTGCCTCTTTCAAACTTTTGAATTTCATGGCCTTTGATTTAAAACACGAACCAATTCAATTGTTGGAAAGTTAACGCGAAACAGTCACGTTACGTTCGGGTTAATCCTCCCGCCACCTGCATGCGTAATTGACATCTTACTACCACAAAACCACTATTAATGCACTAGACTGTTATAATCATTACATTCACCCCAAAACTGTAAGAAACCTACTGCGCAATTTGGGTTTTTGAACCGGTCAACTTTACGATTTTGTTCCTGCATTTATCAGGCCTGCCTACCCTTCCGCTTTTGGCGTACTTTTTCCGCTTTTAACCACAAAATTACGCTATTACGCCACTGATATTAATTTTACGCTTTTGATATTTTGGTTTAAAATTCTTTACGAACGATTAAATTTAGAGTTAAATAGTTAGAGTACGACCGACTGAAATAAAATAAAAAGTTCTAATAAAAGTAATTAATAGAGACACTTAGTAGTTACAAGCAAACTGGAACGGCGGAGATTCAAAAGAAGATTAGAGGGCACTACTTACATTAACTATTAAATGATATCGCAATAAGTAGTCATTTCTATACTCAGTTTAGTTTATTTTCACGTTGCTTAGAACAAGATAGAGAAATGTGAGTGTTAAAAAGATAAAGTACAATGTTATAATGAACGATTTGTGTAAACATGCAAACGCAAGCTTTCAATTAAGTGAGATACAAACTGACCAAAGTCTTCATTAAGGATGTACGGTTGAATTGAGTTTGATATAGGATACTGGTATTTTACATTATTTGCCAGATGATTCAAAAAAGAACATTTTATGCCATCTTTGCTTAGTAATGTACAATGTCGGTTGTTTTGAAAGAAATTAAGAACATGTATAACAGTAAATTTACGCTTTTACCTCTGAAATTCCACCAAAAATTTACTGAAATAACACCCTTGTAATGAAAAGGGTAGGCAGGTCTGCATTTATTTTAGGTCATCTAACAAAACCGGTGTCCATCTTGTTAGACAGCTGCCATACATTCAAAATATGCTTAAAAAGAAATACATCTGCGATAGCAATATGTCCACATATTTAGATATATTAAGAATCGTCATTTCTGTCATTCTATGTCCTTTGAGATATTTGTCTTGCATGATACGTTCAAAGGTCGGCAAGATTCTGCTGCATTTTTGACAGACTCTATGCAAATCAGAAATATCTCTCTCATCCTTCGAAATGTCTTCTGTCTTCATTTATTACTTATACCCCCGCTACGAGGAGGGGTATACTGTTTTACCCTTGTGTGTCCGTCTGTCCGTGTGTCTGTGTGTCCGTCGCAGTTTTCTCAGCAATTACTCATTGTAGATGCTTGAAATTTCAATTTAACACATTCTTTGTTCGGGCTTGCCTTAACTAAGGTTTCATTATTATACCCCCCGCTTGAAAAGCGGGAGGGTATATAGTGATCGGGATTTCCGTCCGTCCGTCCGTCTGTACGTCCGTCCGTCCGTCCGTCTGTTACGCTTTTTCTCTTATCCGCAACTCCTCTTATACTACTGAGTGAAATTGAATGAAACTTTCACAGAATCTTCCTTACATATTGCCATTGTGCACCTCCTATTTTAATTTTTTATTCGACACGTATTTTAGGTTTCCCAGAGCAAAACATGGACATTGCCATTTTTTGTTTACCTATGACGTCACATAATAGAAGCTTCTGGATAACATTTGACGGGACGAGTCATTACCGTAAAACAATATAAAGCAACACATCGACATTATGGGAGGCGGGGGGTATCATTTAGTGAGCTCATTGCTCACAGTACCTCTAGTTTTCTTTTTAAATCCAATCCGATGTCAAATGCCTGTTTATCCATGCGTCTGTCAATACCATACTTACAGGCCTGTTTACGCATATTTTTGTCCCTCAATATTTTTGATTAGATTTGTCCGTAAGTTTTGGCATTTGCCAATGAGATTTAACGTTTCATCGATTTTGTTTTCTATTAATAAATGTAAAATCGATGAAAAGCAGACTTCACAATTCTTTTTGAGCACATGCCCTTCGGGCATGTATACCTATCATTTTAATACAGCCCATTGAAATTTGTACAAGCCCTACTCAAAATTCATTCATATAGCAGATATGATTGTGCAACAAAAAAAAAAGGTTTTATATTAACTATAAGGACAGTGTTTCTGTTTTTAAATTCTCTCTATCTTAAGTTTAAATTGTTTTCAGAGTTTTAAATCAACCATGGCCTGCTAGTCTGCCATTTTCGTAAGCGTTTTTTTCACAACTTTTAACTCGCATGATGGTCGTTTGTTGGTTTAGCTGAACTGAATTTTAGAAATAGGATAATGACAGCAGTCCACTGCACATGGCATTAATAAACATATCGTAATTTAGCAAGAAACTTCTAGAAAAGAAATAGGTCGAATTAAACACTTCGAGGATGAGGTGGCAGAGGATAGTTTTTTTTGCAACCAAAACGTTTGACTGACGGTTCACCTAATATTGAGCTGCTTTAAAAATGTGCATTGAAAAATTTTAAATTCCCTCTACATGTAATAATAGCATGATGTAGTCCCTTGAGAAATTTGAAGCTTTTAGGAATAAAACATGTACAACTTACACAATGAGCCCTAAAGATGGCGCAGGGACAATCTCAAAATTTCATGTGAATCAAGCCTATTTTCACTATTTCGCCGCAGCCGCATCTGCTTCCAGGCCCGTGCACCTGACCTAAGCTACCACACAAATTGCAGAATAACATTTGTACATACCAATGAACAGCAAGAGATAATGGCTCAACCACCTCGTTTTCAAGCTACAATTCATCCTGTGAACCCACCCCGCTTTTCTGGTGAAATACCGGTAGAGCGAGTTTTGAGCTTAGTTTCGTATTTCTAGTCCATATCCCATATACAGTAGTAGTGACACTAAAGTGTCATATTTCAATAAAATATACAAGGCCACCAATTTCCTCCAAATGCACCCATAAAATATTCTAGCTATAAAATTACCTATAATATGCATTCAAACCTCAGGTTTCTCTATTTTTTCTATTTTTTGACCGGTACTTTATTCGAAACTATCCTCTGCCACCTTTAACTTTCAAAGTTTGTCTTGCAAGTAATAAACCTTGCTCAATTCAAAAAGAACATGCAATTCTGAGTAAAAATATACCAAATATGTCTTGATTCATTGAAAAAAAAAAGTTATGGCCAAATAAGAGACCTCACCAATTCTCGGTCAACCACCTTAACCCCATATTGTTTCTTACACATAAAACAAATGCAATTCTTACAACTCCAGATGATAAATATACCAGCAAAAAAGTGTTAAATGGTAATTTTAATCTATTTCAAATACATTTATATGTAAAAAGTCAAACATAAAGAGCACATCTTGGTGAAATGTACTCACATGTATCACATACTCCCCTATTTTTCATGTTCTGTGAAATTCCATTTTATCTCTTTTTCACTTGGTTATATATAACTATAACTTCTTTGCAAAGTTAAAACCCCTTTCAACTTTCAAGATATTTATCATGAAATGCAAAAAACCCTCTTGCATCATATGCTAAAGAAAACGTGTCCAGGAAATGGCTGTTCAACACCCTACCCCTGCAGCCATTTCTTCAGTGTAATGAAAATGCACTGTAAAAATTTGTTTGTCTTAGCTGAATTCTTTCTAAGTGTCTGATATTCACTTTTAACAGTTATGAGTAATCAAATACATACATTTCATTCTCCTGAATACTAAAAGTGATTATTCTGTCCATCCTGGGCAATTGTGGGCAGATTATATGGGCCTAGCAGAATTCAATAATTACATGAGAATGCACATTTTATTGATATTACTTCATTAAATATGCAATATAAACTCTTTGTTTTGTTATTATTCAAAGTAAAATAGTCATTTTATAGCAAACCATTGAAAAATTTAGATTCTGTCACATTTAAATATAGATAAATTTAAAAATTGAAAAGGGGGGGGCATATTTTATGAAAATATCAATAACAGAATAGGTTAAATTTGGAAAAATAAAGCAAAAAAATTTTTTTTGCACTATATATGGTTAGGTTTAGTGACATTTAGGTATGCTGACTGATTTTTATTTTCAAAATAATTATATTTAGTAAATTAGGTTGAAAAAATGGCAAATATATGTAATTTCAGTGATATCGCACTAATTAATACTCTTAAATTTTAATTAGATTTAATTGATTAAAGCAAGACATGATTTTAATTATGCGACAATACCCAAAGTATCAAATTCAAACAATTAATTTATTCTCTGGCAAAAAATGCCTGAATCTTATATGATTTATTATGCTTATGGTTCAAAGTCTTTAAAAATGTATGCTGGAAAAGAGTAACCCCCCTTGCTTTTTAGTGAATATACCCAACTGTGCAGATTTTAAATAACAGAAACAAAGTTTTTTTTTAAATTGACATACATAAATAAACCCTTTTGTATAAAAATCAGACTAAAATTCACATTTCTAAAAATTGATGCATTCTTGAAGGTGGCAGAGGATAGTTTTTTTTGCAACCAAAACGTTTGACTGACGGTTCACCTAATATTGAGCTGCTTTAAAAATGTGCATTGAAAAATTTTAAATTCCCTCTACATGTAATAATAGCATGATGTAGTCCCTTGAGAAATTTGAAGCTTTTAGGAATAAAACATGTACAACTTACACAATGAGCCCTAAAGATGGCGCAGGGACAATCTCAAAATTTCATGTGAATCAAGCCTATTTTCACTATTTCGCCGCAGCCGCATCTGCTTCCAGGCCCGTGCACCTGACCTAAGCTACCACACAAATTGCAGAATAACATTTGTACATACCAATGAACAGCAAGAGATAATGGCTCAACCACCTCGTTTTCAAGCTACAATTCATCCTGTGAACCCACCCCGCTTTTCTGGTGAAATACCGGTAGAGCGAGTTTTGAGCTTAGTTTCGTATTTCTAGTCCATATCCCATATACAGTAGTAGTGACACTAAAGTGTCATATTTCAATAAAATATACAAGGCCACCAATTTCCTCCAAATGCACCCATGAAATATTCTAGCTATAAAATTACCTATAATATGCATTCAAACCTCAGGTTTCTCTATTTTTTCTATTTTTTGACCGGTACTTTATTCGAAACTATCCTCTGCCACCTGACGATTGACAATCCTTTGACAGGTCGTACCAAGAATGTAACATTAGACTGTAGACTGGCAATCCATCTTAAGACATTACATAGCGCCAAGTTTACGCGAATAACTGGGGTATGACAGAAGAAATGGCAAGTAAACATCATGAATCAGATGAAAATTCACACATGCCCTTCGGGCATGTAATTAGAGAATTTTCACATGCCCGCTGGCAAATTTACCAGGTCCCGGGCACCGGGCTCCCGGGTTATTTCGAAGACTGGAAAAGTGATATCTTACTGGCAAATTCAAAATTTCACTGACAAATCTGATAAAAAAAAATACTGAGAGACAACAATATGGGTAAACAGGTCTGCATTTTTTTCAGCAACTACATTGCAGATGCAATTTATCATTGAGGCAAATGCTGACTGACGTTTTTCATAATACTTTTAAATGACAAAAGAGCACGCAGCGAGTGTGACCGGTGGGCAGTGATTGCTCACTCCTTCATGGCAACTGGCCTGGGGGCCATAAAACGGATGTGGGATCGGGCTGATAAAACTTAGACAACCTTAATTTTGATCTCCGTCTCACTCTTCCACTATAAATTTCTTCGGAAAAAGTGAGACTGAGATCAAAAGTGAGCTCGTCTAAGTTTTATCAGCCCGATCCCACATCCGATGTTTTGGAGGTCCCTGTTGCTCCTATTTTGTATTGTTCCTATTTTGTATTGTTTTATTGACTTTTGATCTTGATGACTATTCGTTATCGACATATATTTCATTGTAACATCTTGGTCATAACTGCGTTATGAATTGCCTAAATGAGTCAGGGACAAAATATTTGAAACGATATACAGAAAAAATTAGGAATAGCCAATTCGGTTACAACGAATTTGCAGCGAATCATTAACCTTGATATATCTATTTATTTTCTAACCATTCCTTATAGTTACCTCTACATTTTCCTGCTGTTAATGTCATTAATTGTCTTGCCTGATATAATAGTTTGCTACTATATCCGGAACGTGAAGAAACCAGCAGTGAATTAAAACAACAGCCGGGTTAGATAACCCTGATGAAGTAATGTAATCCGGAGAAGGCAAACATGTAGGTCCCTTTTGCATCATCGACGTTTGAGTGAAATATACGTTGACGATGAAGCACCATCGGGCTATAGCACCATCGTCGCAGCATTGTCTCATCATTGCATCACTGTCATGTAGTCGTAACATACATGCGATCCTGTTAGTGTAATAGGATCGCTCTAAAGAACCTTTACTCGATGTTCGATTCTGTGTGATTGTGAACTAGGTCGTTCAATACAGACTCCGTATATACTAGCCATATTATATAGGACTGAATTTCGCTTAAATGAATATTATCCTTTATTTAAATGATTTGGAGAAAGGGGTGTACGTATTGAATATAGGGAGCCGATTTTATGAAAATGAAATTCTACTTCTGGGTGTGTACAATATAGAAAAAAAAACCTTACTAGACTTTATTATGGCTGGAGCTACAAGTTCACAAGAGACACTTTATACTTTATATCGAAGTTTTTAATGCCCATATTATTACCAGCAGATTCTCTGCTCAATATATATATATATATATATATATATATATATATATATATATATATATATATATATATATATATATATAAGTACAGACTTTTCTTTAATTTACTTTTAAAAATTTGTTTTACATTAAAAAAAAAAATTCAACATTCACTCATTCCTGTCCGTTTCAGTACTGCTTTTATATTGATAAAGTATTTTATCCATATCGTAGTGAAAGGTTTCACAACACTTATATGCATCAATACCTGTACATTAAGCTATTTTTCAAGTTGTTTTTTAATAGGTGGTGGAGGTTGAGATCTACATGTATATCTACGTCATGCGGAGTTTTGAAGAAAGGTTCTTCCTTCTGTTAACCTCTAGGCTGTCAGTAGAAACTACAAAGTATATTTACTGGTGTTTGTGGTAACTATAAATAAATCCCCCGCGCTTCCGCGGAATTTTATCTAGTTTATCAAAATTGTATCAAATTCACCTCTTTCACAAATCAGCTTGAGTAAGGACTGTTATCAGAAAACTAATTCTGTCCGATCAAAACGAACAGTCGATTATAACGAAGAGGCGAGATAGGAGTCTTGACATCGACACAAGGCCACCCGCGTGGTGCAGTGGTTAGAGAGTCCGCTCTAGAGTTGCGAAGCAAGGAGTTGATCCTTACATTGCGGTTTGAATCCCACTGTAGGACATGCAGACCAGTCCTTCGAACGAGACCGTATAAACCGAGGTCACGTGTCGCAGTAGGGGCTGGCACGATAAAGATCCCTCCCTGCTCAATGACCCTTATTCCTGAGTAAAGGACAAAATGTGCAGCTCTCCACCGGTTAGGGGCTGTGTCTTCATATGAGTAAAAAATTCTTAAGAGGGACGATAAACAGTCTACATTCAATCACTTAATTGACACAAGATGAAGCTACATGTACACGGAAACACTCTGGACTTTCAACAAGTGCAGTGGCCGTAGATGATGAATCTTATCAACAGGTTGATAGAAAAAGAAGGTATAACTAAGTTCCTCAAGCAATTTAACTGAATCATAGGAGAATCTTCTACTCAAAATTTGCAAACCTTTCATCATGTTAAGCCCTACAAGTGAAGTCAAAAAAAAAGGCTTACAACGTCGTCAAAAAAAGGACGTCATTTATGACTCAAGCCAACGCGAGTTAAGGAATATGCCTGTATATTAAGACATTTCTCGAAACGTTTTGCTAAATAACCCAAAGTAAAAGTACGGTTTGGGCTTATCGTGCCCTAAAATTTTATGTTCTTAAAGGTGGAAAGACACAAATTTGAAGTTTATATGTTCACAAATTTTCTGTATAATATTACGTTTTATATGCAAAAGCATTTCATACGAAAATATAATAAATATCTTTTTTTATATTATTTTTAAGTTATTTAAACTTCGAGTTTGTGGACGGGTTTGATTGATACATCCTTGCACTTTCACAAATTCTGATTTTATTCTTAACACTTAAGAGGCAATTTTACTGTATTTTATTGAAAAATAAAATTAAAACTATAATACAGAGCAATTCAAAATATAGACATACATTCTATTCTCTTTCTTTTGAGGAAACTTTATAGAATACATGTACCACAGCTTTATAAAAGTGGCAAATTTTTTGAATTTTTTTCTCCTTAGACTTGGAGAAATGAATACCTTCCATATATATTTCCCCCAAAAGTACACAACAAAAGTAATCATGGTAAATTGGTTTAATCTTTCATTCATCTACCCCTTTTCACTTCAAACATGATTTTTAAAGGAGCACAGAGTATACCGATATAAATTTTACTCAATAATCTATAGTATTTCTCTCATAAAAAATACACTTTGAAAATATGCATTGAAAACCTCGATTTAACCACTAATATAGATAATCCCACTCACTAAAGGTTTACAACTGAAATTCAATTTCATAGTGTGTTGGTTTAAAGCTAAACTTGAAAGTAAATTTAAAAAAAAAAATACCCACCCATATGAATTTTGCGAGTAGGAGCAAAATGAAAAAAAAATCACATAGGCTGATTTTCCTATACAAAGAAGAATTATCTCCCGTAATAAAAGAGTAACTACAACTTCTCAAAATAATTTTCAATGCCATTTACAACTTGGGTTTCCTCAATGTTACGCTTTTTAAATACCGGTAATAAAGAAATGCCTAGTACAGGGTCTCTTTCGTGTGCCAACAAAATATGTTTGAACCCAAGACCAGAAGCTACATATGTGCAGTCAAAATTCCTTAATCACACAAATTCTGTAAAAAAATTAAATTTTCCTTCCTTCTAATACATGTGAAGCAATCACATTATTATTACTCAAATTCATTATTGTGTCAATACAGAGCATAAAAGATTGAATCTATAAAGAGAAGTTAGAATACTTGTGTGATACACTGATTTACTAAATTCTTTTGGGCTACGGTTGTTGCAACTCTTAAATCATTGCTTTCTGACCCAGAGGAAAAAGTACATTTAGGTGCTTGCTGGCGATCATGTTGTTGAGACTTTCATTTGCCTGGTTGCTTCCTAAATTACACAGTTGATTGGACTGTGAGGCAAATTTTTGTAATATTCTGAAGGAATTTTCTTTAAACTGCGACACGGGACCTCAATTTATTTATTTTCAGAAGGGGTATTGACTATAACTGTAGCAATGCTGACTATCACAAACTGACAGAGGTGGAGCGTATGTTTATATTGTTATTCAAGTCGCCTTATTTCAGTTTTCAGTTTTTTTTCCTCGATCTCTATTTTCCACACCCAACCTTTCTTCCTCGTTTCCAACTACTTTCTCTGTAAGGAGAGTATTACAGGAATAACGTAAATTCTTCGTGCGTTTCTTTGCTGGCTTTTCTTCGACAAGTTTTTAATTTTTTGGAAACAAAATTCATATATTACAATCACGAATACGAAATTCAAGTAAGCAAAATCACGAAACTTTATTTTTGTTTTCAATATATTTATTTTGTCCTAATGTTAAATACTTTTATGAAAAATTGACAAAAATTAAAAATATAACACACAAAAAAATTTCCTCTATATTGCATACGACCTTCTTACAGTGTAGAGCATATCCAATGTGTATCCTCTGATACACATGTACCCTTGTAAGAACTCTTATTCTAGTTATTTAACTTTTGTTTTACAGAAAGTAATCATGCTTTTTACTGTTCACCATTTCCAGGATTGATGAAGTAGATTAAATAATTGAAGCCCCCCCCCCCCTTCACCGGGAAGTCAAATTTGATCAGTCTTACACCTACTATTTATAACATATGTGCCCCTCAACTCCCAAAATGGACGTTTTCCCAATGATCCCCTCCATTTTTCATCAATGATAGCTCGATCCTGATGGCAAGGATCCCCCTGTCTAATTTGTTCTCTTTTATGCAAAGCCCCCGTGACGCAGTGGATAGAGCGTCTGCTCTAAGAGTTGCGAAGTAAGGAGTTGTTCTTTACGTCGCGGGTTCGAATCCCACAGTGGAACAAGGAGACCTGCCCTTCGGATGAGACCGTATAAACCGAGGTCCCGTGTCGCAATAGGTGGTAGCTAGCGCAAAAAAGACCCATCCCTGCTTAATGACCCTGAGTTCCGAGTATAAGACAAAATTTAAACCTCTCCAACGGCAATTGGTGGCGTCCCCATAGAAGTGATAAATGTTAATCAATAGTGCTACATGCAGTAACTAACTGCTGTCCAATATTCGTCAAGAGTTCTCTGCCCATGGATATACTGTTCTTTGAGAAGTACTATCCTTTTCTGAAGCCTCCTCCACTTCC
>NW_026941138.1:0-12961 GCF_032062105.1 Saccostrea cuccullata
AGTTTCTTATTTGCAAGTCAAAGGTCAAGGTAAAAAATGTTGGTATCGAGAGAAAGGTTTTTTCACTGTTGAAATGAAAGCCTTAGTACTTTTAAAAGTTCTGTCCAAGGTTAAAATATTTTAAAAGTCCAACTTGAAGGTCAATGTCAAAAAATATTTATACCTGTTGAAAGTCTTGTCAAATGGAATGCAATAAGCATCAACTATTTGAAAGTTGTGGCCAAGAATACAGTTTAATTTTTTTGTTAAAAGTGGTTGAAACTCAAAGGTCCATGTAAAGAGGTAAACAAGTCTGGTCACTAAAAATACGTCTGTGAAATCAGTTGCCCCATCACTCAAAAGCTTTAGGCCTGGTTTACACTTTTGAAGACAGACAGACCAACAATGCAAAAACTATATACCCTGAACTGTTGATTACAGGTACATTAAAAAAAACCAAAACAACTATCAATATTTAGATCTGGAAATCCCTAATCAAAGAACTAAAAAAGTTCTTTTTCTTGTTTTCTTTTGATAGCTGAATCCTCGTTTGACCTACAAGGAATGAAAAAATAGTTAAAATTTAGCTTAAGTAATATTTTGGTGTTTATAATACATCCCATTCATTGAATAAGCTGTCCTTCTAAGGAAGTTGGGAAGAAAATCTTCAACAGAAAAGTTTTGTTCAGTGAATCTTCTGAATATACTAATTACTTACAAAATTACATTCCCAAGAACCAACAAAATTTCTCTTACCCACAAAAATAGACCCCCACAAATTAAAATGATTGTAAATTAATTCTTATCTCCATCAAAAAACCAAGTTTTCTGGTCATAAGGATATGAGTTATTATAAAAACATCTGATATGTTAAATTTCCAAAATCTGATTCTCTCAGATTCAAAGATAAGATGTGATCCACAGATTATTTAAGGATGTACAGGCATAATTTCCAAAAAGATGTCACATTGGCGTGTATTTTTACCCTACTATTGTTTGATGTTGCTCCTTTTCTTATAATAATAGTACACAATTGGTTAGACACGGAGACCCTACACTATCATCAAAAGAAGGCCATAGAAAATGCTTCAATATAATCAGACTTCAGTACTTCCAAGCAAAAAATAACACATCCTTAATATTTCAAATGGTATTGATCTTTTTGTTCACTTAAAAGGGAAGTTAAATGAATTTATAAATGTTTAACACAAAAATATGAAAGGTAAAAATAAACAAGAGGCCCATGGGCCTTGAATCGCTCTTCTGATAAATTTTACAAGACCAACTAGAACTGTCCAATAGGGACAAATACCCCCGCTGGGTTTTTCAGAGTAGGTGCCAATACAGAAATATTTTATGGATCTTGTAAGAGGTGTTCACTATTGTCTAATAAAGTGCCCCGCCACAAATATGATCGACCATTGCCCAACAAACTTTTCAATAATCATAAATTGATAAGGGATATGCAAGAAAATCAAGTAACCTTGATAAACAGATTAACACAGATTTCAATGATCGAATATATTTCTTATGATGCTTAAAATATTGTAACAGGTCCATACATCTCTAAGAGACTAAATGTATGGATTGAAAATTAAAACAAATAATAAGTATCATATACATTCTAGAATGGTTAAATGTGTTAGAGCTTAACAAATATGAATCTCAGCTTTCAATTGTTTATTGCATATTTTATGAAATATATGGAAATGCTACAGTCTAATAAAAAAAATCAGAAATTAATTATTCTTTAGACTATAAAATTCTAAGTGAGACAAGACTGCAATTTGTTGCAAATATATAAAAATTGAAATGCAATTTTTATTTAAATGAACACATGTACAATTAATTTCAATTAGAATTATTCAATACTAATTCAGTTTTAATCATAAACTAAACACACAATTTGTTTTAATTACATTACACCAATTGAAAGATCTTTATCTGAACTACAAGCCATCAAGAACTCTTAATTAACACAAAACTGTGTATAAGGTCATTTCTTTTTGCCCAACTCTGTACCAAGACATAAATTAAGATAACACAGCATGATGCTTTGTAACATTTATATTCTGAATAAAATTATGAACTCATTAATTTCTCTCTAATTTGACATGCACATTTCTGCTATCAAAATTTCTCCTTGACCAGTGCTTGATAATTATGCCCATGGGACAAACTGAATTCCTTTCAAATCATTAACATTTGTTACAGAATTTGCTGTAAAGTATATGATAAAAAATAAGTTTTTACTTAATTTAGCATTTTTAATAAGGATACAACTATATTTTTACATTTTTTAGGATTATAAAATTTAAAATTTTAAAGACATTTTAAAAAAAAAAATCACCTGAATTAAAGGTCACAGTGACCTTGAAATAGGTCGTGACACACTGTCTACCCAAGATGCATAAATTGTCCAAGTTTGATGATTGTAAGTCTAATAGTTTTTCGTTATGAGCCAAACAAAATCACAAAATAACAAGAGGCCCATGGGCCTTATAGGTCACCTGAGCATTATTCAACAACATTCCAGTGCTTGAATTTGATCCATAGGCAGGGTAGGGGAACTTAAAAAAAAAATGCAATTCAACTAATCAGTAATATTCAGCAATAACAGTAGTGCCACTACCACACATGAACCCCTGACTCTTAGGCCAGATCCTCACATTGCACTATTTTTGGAAAGGCATCCTTGCTTTTCAAAAATATTTGATTAATACCAAGGAGCACATTACAAACAATTCATTCATTTTCAGTATATAAGTACAGACCCCCCCCCCCCCTCTATGGTACAATTGACCCTGGGGCCTTGAAATTTACAATTCTTGAAGATTATGGATTACTCATAACTATATAGGTAGTTCATCTGCTTAAAACCTAGGAGCAAAGAAGAAAATATTCAAAGATTCAAGGTTTTTTCACTATACATGTATAATCAATACAGCCCCGCCCTAACACCAAAATCCTTGACCCTGCATGGGGACATAAAATTCACAATTTTGGTAGAGGCACTTTTGCTCATCATAACTATGTACTTAGTTTATTTAAAACCTAAGAGCAGAGAAGAAGATTTTCAAAGAACTGATGTATTTTCACTATATAATCAATAGAGCCCCGCCCTAAAACCTGAACCCCTGACCCTGCAGCCATAAAATACACAATTTTGGTAGAGGCACTCTTGCTCATCATAACTATGTACTTAGTTAAATTATATAAAATCTAGGAGCAGAGAAGAAGATTTTCAAAGAACTCATGTATTTTTACTATATAATCAATACAGCCCCGCCTTAATACCAGAACCCCTGACCCTGGGGCCATCAAATTCACAATTTTGGTAGAGGCACTCTTGCTCATCATAACTATATATTACTTAGTTAGTTTTTTTAATGCCCAGGATTAAAGAAGAAGATTTTCAAAGAATTCATGTATTTTCTCAATATAATCAATAGAGCCCCGCCCTAACATCAGAACCCTTGACCCTGGGGCCATAAAATTCACAATTTTTGTTGAGGCACTCTTGCTCATTAAAACTATGTACTTAGTTAGTTTATTTAATATTCAGGAGCAGAAAAGAAGTTTTTCAAAGAAATAATGCATTTTCACTATATACTTATTTAGCCCCGCCCTAGCACAAGAACCCCTGACCCCAGGGCCATGAATTTCACAATTTTGATAGAGGACTCAATGCTGATTACAATCATGCAAACAGTTTGACTGTTTGATGTCCAGGAGTAAAGAAGAAGATTTTTAAAGATTTCATTAATTTTAGTGGTTTTGGCCCCACCCCCCAGGCCCCAGGGGGGTAGGGATCATGAAATTCACAATTCTTATTGCCCTTCACCCATAGATGCTTTGTACCAAATTTGGTTGCAATTGGTTCAGTGGTTGCAGAGAAGAAGCTGAAAAAGTTCAAAAGTTTACGACCGATTGACGACGAAAGACGAACGACGGATGACGACGGACAAAAACAGATAGCAATAGGTCACCTGATTGACTCAGGTGAATTTCACAATTGGTAATGATTTGAATAATTTAGAATCTACACTATACCAGGTTGCTTCCATAAAATTTTCAGCTTTTCTGGCCCAGTGGTTCTTGAGAAGATTTTCAAAGATTTTTCCTATATATTTCTATGTAAAACTTTGATTCCCCATTGTGGCCCCGCCCTTCCCCTGGGGGTCATGATTTGAACAATTTAGAATCTATACTACCCCAGGATGCTTCCACATAAGTTTCAGCTTTACTGGCCCAGTGGTTCTTGAGAAGAAGAAGATTTTTTAATGACCCCACCCTATTTTTGTCTTTCCTTGATTACTGTAAATCACTTTTTATTCGCGAGAACTTTATTTTCGCGTAATTACGCGAGACAGTGTGCTCGCGAAAATTTAATTCTCGCGTATAATAGTATTCCTTATGAATATATAAAGCAATAACCGCAATTCGCGAAAATTATGTCTCGTTAATCAAGAGTCAATGACTATCTCGCGAAAATAAGGTCTCGCAAAAATTTAGTGATCTACAGTATCTCCCCTTGCAATGGGATATGTCCCTTCATTTTAACAATTTAAATTTTCCTTTACCCAAGGATGCTTTGTACCAACTTTGGTCAAAATTGGCCCAGTGGTTCTCGAGAAGAAGTCGAAAGTGTGAAAAGTTTACAGACGGACAGACAGACGGACGGATGGACAGACAGACAGACGACGGACAAAATGTGATCAGAAAAGCTCACTTGGTGAGCTAAAAAATGCCTGTAAAATGCAGAAAAATCATTCAATCATGATGAAAATACCAGGTGCACACCTTCATATGGTGAATAATAAGTGTATAAATTTTTAGACTAATCCATCCAACAGTTTCTGAGAAACGGATAAAAACTTGTCTACAGACAGATGGACAGACAGACGGACATGGTGATCCCAATATACCCCGTAAAATTCATTTGCAGGGGTATAACGATGCATCATCAGACAAAGTTTGCTGATTCTTACCCAGTTAAGTCTGAAGATATTTAACATTGTTTCAATGTAACTATAAAATACTATAAGAAGGTCATGGTGACCTACTTTTTGATTTAAATTTTCTGAGTACACAAGATGCATTAATTGAAAAAGATTGATGATTCTAAGCCAGTAAGTACTTGAGATATTCAAAAGTGGGTAACAGTGACCTACTTATTGGTCAGCATTCTCCAAATACCCAAGGTGCATCAACTGACATAGTTTGACAATTCTAAGCCAATATGTACCCTAGAATACTTAAATATAGCAATAAATGTCACAAGTAGTTCACCATGACCTATTTTTCAATCATCATTCTCGGAAAACCCTAGATGCTTGAATTGACAATGTTTGATGATTCTAAACAAGTAAGTACCCATGGTACTTAAATATAGTCATAAAATTAGGTCATGGTGACCAATTGTTTGGCAACATTCTCCAAAAACTCAAGATGCATCTACTGACAAAGTTTGATGATTCTTAGCCAATCAGTACCTGAGATATTCGAAATTGTAAGTCACTGTGACCTACATTTTGGTAAACATGCTTCGAAAAACCCAATATGCATCAAATGACAAAGTTTGATGATTCTAACCCAATAAGTACCTGAGATACTTTAATAAAGCCATAAAATGTCAAAAGTAGGTCACTGTGACCTACTTTTTAATCCGTGATCTCCGAAAACCCAAGACGCATCAACTGACAAAGTTTCATAATTCTAAGCCTATAAGTACTTGAGATACATGCAATAGGTCACCTGAGTTACTCAGGTGACCTAAAAAGTTAATGTCGAGCCCTGTCATGATTTGAACAAACTTGAATCTACACTACCTGAGGATGATTCCACTTGAGTTTAATCTTTCCTGGCCCAGTGGTTCTTGAGAAGAAGATTTTTAAAGATTTTTCCTATATATTCCTATGTAAAACTTGGGTCGCCGATTTTGGCCCTACCCTTTCCCGGGGGTCTGATTTGAACAAACTTGAATCTACACTATCTTAGGATAATTCCAAATAATTTCACCTTTCCTGGCCCAGTGGTTCTTGAGAAGAAGATTTTTTAAAAATGCTATTAATTTTTCTCTAATTCATAATTATCTCCCCTTGGAAAAAGGTGTGGCCCTTCATTTGAATAAACTTGATTCCCCTTCACCAAAGGATACTTTGTGCCAAGTTTGGTTAAAATTGGCCCAGTGGTTCTTGAGAAGAAGATGAAAATGTGAAAAGCTAATGACGACGACAACGATGATGACAACAACAATGACTACGACAATGGCAGACAACTACAGACAAATTTTGATCAGATACATGTAAGCTCACTTGAGCCTTCGGCTCAGGTGAGCTAAAAAGTTAACGCACACCGCATGACTCACACCTGAGAAGAGCTAATGAATATCTGAGAAAATTAATTACCTCTATGAGGAATAATCCCTGGAAATGGCCTAAAGGGGACACTTCTCAGTGGGAGGTGTTGTTGTGTCCTCTCTACCATCCTTTACAAATACCAACTGGCATCTGCAGATTCGGTCTTCAGGACCTTGTGTCTATATGCCTTGTCCAGTGCCTCTTTTCCCTTGCACAGTTTGGCTGATTTCCAGGGAAATGGAAGCCTGACCCTCTTTGTTGAGTTTTTGTCATCAGTCTTCTCGGGTGAAGTTATGTCCAATTGAAGGCACTCCGTCAAGTTCTTTTTAGATGTTGGGGCAATGACTCATGTAGATAACTTAAGATGTTCCACAGCCTTCTTTCTTCTTTCCAGTTTCTGAGGGAAAAAGCGCATAGTTAATCATTCAGACTTTTTAAAAACATATCTACATACAAGTATCAATGATAATGAACTATGTGACCTTAGTTTTGTAAAAATTCCGATTGACACAAAATATCATAAATTTCAAAGAATATTGAACTCCTCTACAAACCTGCTACACATGATGAAAGAAGACTATTAATTAACAAGTATCTTTGATATGTAGGCTGATTAGTTTAAAAATAAATCCCAAAAGATCATTTTTTCATATAGTTTTTAGCAAATTAGACTTACTGAACGCTTTCTTTTGCTTTTTTGACTGCTGTCTGAGAAGATCAGTCTTTCCATTCTCCCGTCTCCGTTTCTCCTGTTTGTCATTAGTAATGACATTGGTGAATGCCTCTAAAATATATAAAAGCTCAAATATAACAAACTGAACACACTCACACACACACACACACACACACACACACACAAACAAGAGGCCCAGGGGCCACAGCGCTCACCTGAGCACATCAGCTAGGAAAAAACACATATCAGATAAGAATTTAAAGTAACTTAAGTTGGGGGGGGGGGGGGGGCTTGAATTTTAACCCCCAAGGGGATCAAGATTACCTTAGGATGTTTCCATACAAATATAACTAATCCTGGCTTTGAAGTACTTGAAAAGAAGATTTAAAAGGTTTCCCTATATATTTCTATGTAAAACTTTGGTCGGCCATTTTGGCCACACCCTTGCTTGTGGTCATGACTTGAACAAACTAGAATCTACACTACCTGAGGATACTTTCACAAGAGTTTCATCTTTCTTCTTCCATTGGTTCTTAAAAAGAAGATTTTTAAAGTTGTTTCCAATATATTCCTATGTAAAACTTTGATCGGCCATTTTGGCCCCACCCTACCCCCCAGGGTCATGACTTGAACAAACTTGAATCTTCACTACCTGAGGATGATTCCATATGTGTTTCATATTTCCTGGCCTTGTGGTTCTTGAGAAGAAGACTTTTGAAGATTTTTCCTATATTTATCTATGTATAACTTTGATTGGCCATTTTGGCCCTGCCCTACCCCCAGGGGTCATAACTTGAACAAACTTGCATCTACACTACCTGAGGATGATGAAACATGAGTTTCATCTTTCCTGGCCCAGTTGTTCTTGAGAAAAAGATTTTTAAAGATTTTTTCCTATATATTCCTATGTAAAACTTTGATCAGCCATTTTGGCCGCGCCCTACCCCCGGGGGTCATGACTTGAACAAACTTGAATCTTCACTACCTGAGGATGATCAACATGAGTTTCATCTTCCCTGGCCCAGTGGTTCTTGAGAAGGAGATTTTTTAAAAATGCCATTAATTTTTCTCTAATTCATGATTATCTTCCCTTGAAAAAAGGGTGTGGCCCTTATTTTGAACAGACTTAAATCCCCTTCACACAAGGATACTTTGTGCCAAGTTTGGTTGAAATTGGCCCAGTGGTTTTTGAGAAGAAGATGAAAATGTGAAAAGTTAACGACGACGACAACGAACAACAACAACGACAACAGACAAATTTTGATCAGAAAAGCTCACTTGAGCCTTCGGCTCAGGTGAGCTAAAAACCAGAGGCCCATATGAGCCACATCGCTCACCTGAGTAACTTGGGTGATGCAGTTCTTTACCAGATTCCCCATTTTGCTATACCTATCATGCCGCACTACCCCCTTCCCTTTTCTGATTTTAAAACTTTAAAATCTGCACTATCCAAGGATGCTTTCACATAAGTTTCAGCTTTCCTGGCCCAGTGGTTCTTTAGAAGAAGATTTTTAAAGATTTGTTCTATATATTTCTATGTAAAACTTGGATTCTCTATTGTGGCCCTGCCCTTGGACTTGGGACTTGGTCCTTCATTTGAACAATTTAAACTCCCCTTCAGCCAAGGTTGCTATGAACCAATTTTAGTTAAAATTGGCCAATTGGTTCTTGAGAAGAAGTCGAAAATGTGAAAAGTTTACAGAAAAGACAGAAGGACGGATGGACAGCTAGACGTCTGTCTGCCCGTCCGTCTGTAAAGTTTTCACATTTTCGACTTCTTCTCAAGAACAAATGGGCCAATTTTAACCAAACTTGGTACAAATCATCCTTGAGTGAAGGGAAGTTTAAATTATCAAAATGAAGGGCCAAGTCTCCTTACAAGGTGAGATAATCAAGAAAAGACAAAAATAGTTTGGGGTTAACAAAAAATCTTCTTCTCAAGAACCACTGGGCCAGGAAAGGTGAAACTTAAGTGGAAGCATCCTTGGGTAGAGTAGACTTAAATTGTTAAAAAAATCATGACACCCCAGGGTTATGGGCGGGGTCAAAATAGGGAATCAGTGGCACAGTGATCAGAGCGTCTGCTCTAGAGTCGCGAAGTAAGGAGTCACTCCTTACGTCGCGGGTTCGAATTCCACTGTGGGGCATGGAGACTGGTCCTTCTGATAAGACCGTATAAACCAAGGCCCCATGTCGCAGTAGGTGCTGCAATGAAAAAGATCCTCACGGCTCAAAGGCCCTGAGTGCCAAGCATAGGACAAAATTTGTAGCCCTCCACCGGCAATTGGTGGCGTCTCCATATGAGTGATAAATTCTCTCGAGGGACGTTAAACAACAAACAATCAATCAATCTCTAGAACCACTGGGCCAGGAAAGATGAAACTTATGTGGGAGCATCCTTGGGTAGTGTAGTGTAGATATTTAAAAAATGCTAAAATCATGACCCCCTGGGGAAGGGCGGGGCCACAATAGGGAATCCAAGTTTTATATAGAAATATTTAGAACAAATCTTTTAAAATCTTCTTCTCAAGAACCACTGGGCCAGGAAAGCTGAAACTTATGTGGAAGCATCCTTGGGTAGTGTACATATTAAATTATTAAAATAGTGACCCCCTGGGGTAGGGTGGGGCCACAATAGGGAATCCAAGTTTTACATAGAAATACATAGAACAAATCTTTAAAAATTTTCTTCTCAAGAACCACTGGGTCAGGAAAGCTGAAACTTATGTGGAAGCATCCTTGGGTAGTGTAGATTCTAACGTTTTAAAATAAACAAGCATTCTGAGAGTATTGCATAAGCAATACATGTCCCCTACTGGGTTCCCCTTTTTCTCCTATATGTCATTTTATATTGTGCAAAAATCGTGTCCAAGTAAAACTGAAATTCAAGTTGTATATGCCTTAAAACTAATAAAATAATCCAAATTAAGACTAAAATTCAACTCATTTTTCCATACTCTTTTCCTTGCTTCAACTTTTTTGTTGACAATCAGAAGTTAGCGCAGTTCGAACCTCATCTTAATTAAGCGATTCTGAAAAATATTCAAAATGCCATAATTCTGTCAAAAATCAATGAAGCGAAGCCAAATTCAAACTTGATCTGTAACTCATTAAGATAAACTGACATACCAAAATTCAGTTCAATATCTGCAAGCGTTTAGAAAAAAAGTGCAGAAAACCAAGTTGTACAGACTGATGGGGACTGACAGACGGACAGACGAACGGACACAGAGGATACCTATAGTCCCCCCCCCCGGTTTCACCGGTAGGGGATTAAAAAGAGAAGGGGGTTGTTGGGCATGATAGGTATAGCAAGAGGGGGAATCTGGTAAAGATCTGCATCAGCCAAGTTACTCAGGTGAGCGATGTGGCCCATGGGCCTCTTCTATGATATGTTTCTGTCTTAAACAAATTCACTTAAAACTGATAAATCACAGGGTATAGCTTAACATGCAATATTGAAAGTGGATGCATCTTCTTTAGGCAACAAGAGTGGCCAATGTACCCCTTCTTAAAACATGAATTGTTTGTCAAATTTTCAATTTGTCAATTTTGACGTTTTTTGTTAATGAAAAATATATTTACAAACTTATCAAAATAAATATAAGTAGGGTACTGTATGTGCCTCATTTCACAGGAAAATGTTCAAAAAGACATAGAACTATTTGTAAGCAGAAATCTCAAATCTAAGGGCTTAGGGCAGATCACTCTAACTGCATAAAACTTCCCTATAAGTAGAGCTCTTTAGAGTGCAGTGTTTCCTTAAAGTCAACAAAATACTGACCAGCAAGATTCAGTAAATATGCATTTAACTTTCCTATTTTCATTGACCTCAAAGTTCTTTCCTGTTCAATTCAGGTTCGAGTTAAACAAAGTTTGACTGTATGTATCAGATAACTGATGTATGTCAATCAAAACAATACACATATACTGTAAAATCACATATTTTCGTGGGGTCAAATTTTCGTGGTTTAAGGAAAATTTCTTGGTTCGTGGGGATTTGATTTCGTGGATCAAGAATTAATGAGTACTTATGTGTGTGAAATTTTACATTTCGTTGTGGACATGAATTCGTGGGTCTTGTCATACCACGAAAACAACGAAAATTAACCCCCCACGAAAATTTGTGATTCCACAGTATCATTGAGGGGGCATATGGATTCAGCCCTAGCTTTTACATAAAACTTGTTGTAGCTCACAGCTGGTAAACCAAAATTCAGTATTTCAATTTATTTTTTTTGTTTTATTAAATTTTGAATCATTTTTTTTTTCATGCAATTGTTATACATTCCAATTCATGATTGAATTAACTACCACTTACCAAATGATTACATCCTGATTCATCATACATTTCATATGATTTAATCTCACCAGTTTTCTTTTAAAGTCAGTTTTCTTCTCTCTGAAAAGATAAATTATGTTCAGGTACTATTGCATTCTAATTTAAACAAACTATGTAATTTAGCATCAGGCATCAGCAACTACCAGGATCATGGATGGGAGAAAAATCTTAATAAAAAAAATTCAAACATAAGAGCATCGACTTGTTTGTACCATTCTACTTCTCTAATCATGCTAATGTTGAGGGCCACAATCAATATTTATTCATTATTACCTAACCTACTGTATAATTTATTATTAGGCATTTTCAACTGCTTCTCGTTTATTTAATGTTTTTGCATGATTATGAAACAGTCGAACTGTTGGCTGGCTCACAGAATGAACTGTTGCCTGGTCAAAGCATCACTGTGATATTCAAGATTTTTGATGATCACGACATCACTATTTACCTGCTTTATAATCAATTAAATTGAAATAATTTAATTTCACTTGTATCAAGCAATTTCATTGGCTGAATCATTCAAAGGAACATATAATATTTTGTATAACATAACTTGCCAACGTCACAATGAGTTACGTCAAAAACGTATTACTCTGCTTAACGTTACTTTTAAATTCTACCACAATTATTGAAAACTTCAAAGGAAGCCTCTGGACATTATTCTCCAATAAATCACGAACATCATCAAAATATTATCAGATCAGAAACACGTATCAACTCTGAACAATTCAAATGCATGTTTGGCTGTAAAATGAAATATTTGTTTAGACCTCATCTATGTGTTATCTTTAGCAGTATATACACTGTAAATTGCATCAAGTTGCTGATAAATGTCGGATTTTATAGCTAAGCGGGCCTATTCCACGGATCTCCCTACACATTAAACAACGTGATTTTAGCAGTAAAAGAAGAACATGATTTTGTTTTTGTATATTCATTGTAACTGATCAATACATATTACGAACAGATTTGTAATTTATAAAGACTATTTTTAATGCAAAAAATCTCAAATCGTCTGCATTCCATATATAGGTAAGTCAACAAAATTTCTCTCTGGTGTTAAATAGAACAGCGTAATCGAGACATGGTGACCTAATTCGTTTCTCTATAGAGGAAACAATCAGCCGTATTTTTCGCCTTTGGTAGAATAGAAATAAAGTCCTTGTTGTTGTGAATGGTGCAGAATAACCTCCTCGGTCTCGAAATGTTGTTTGAAATATAAAAGCCTCGGCTTTTATCTTT
Source organism: Saccostrea cuccullata (assembly GCF_032062105.1). NCBI lineage: Eukaryota > Metazoa > Mollusca > Bivalvia > Ostreida > Ostreidae > Saccostrea > Saccostrea cuccullata. The sequence continues at coordinate 12,599 of NW_026941138.1, forward strand.
CAAACAACATTTCTCGATCTCGGAGGTTATTTATTTCTTAAATAATGCTCAATTTGACACCTTTTTCCGGAAGAAATATTGTCTAATTGTCTGTAGACACTGAAATTAAACTATATAGAATGAATAATTACGGTTTATAAAGCGTAAACCAAGTTATGTTATATCAGATAACATAAGTTAAAATTAGCTTCATTCCTTAAATAAAACACACAAACAATCAATCAATCAATTTATTAAGGTCAGACGACACATTCCTCAAAAATATATAATTTTTCCTAAGAATTTGTCATTGAAGTCTAGGTACTTAAATAAGCTTCCTCACAAAAAATTAGGATTCCTTACCAGGCATTTGGCTAAGATAGC
>NW_026941139.1:0-52500 GCF_032062105.1 Saccostrea cuccullata
CATCTTTTTGGAGATAGTTGGTGGTGTCATGTAGATGTGCAGTAAGGTTTAGGAATTTTGATTTTGCCCCGGGGGGTCAAATGGGGGTCGAAAAATGACATTTTCTATGCGAAAAGCCCCGTCTTCCCTGAACTCCTCTTACATTTTACACAGTAGGCTAATCATCTTTTGGGAGATGATTTGTAGTGTCATGTAGATGTGCAGTAAGGTTTCGGAATTTTAATTTTGCCTCGGGGGGTCAAATGGGGGTCGAAAAATAACGTTTTTTTATGCAAAAAGCCCCGTCTTCCCTGAACTCCTCTTACATTTTATACAGTAGCCTAATCATCTTTTGGGAGATGGTTGGTGGTGTCATGTAGATGTGCAGTAAGGTTTCGGAATTTTGATTTTGCCCCGGGGGGGGGCAAATGGGGGTCGAAAAATGACGTTTTTTATTCAAAAAGCCCCGTCTTCCCTGAACTTATCTTACATTTTACACAGTAGGCTAATCATCTTTTAGGAGATGGTTGGTGGTGTCATGTAGATGTGCAGTAAGGTTTTGGAATGTTGATTTTGCCCCGGGGGGACTAATGGGGGTTGAAAAATGATGTTTTAAAAATGTCTTAAATGATTTCTTTAAAACTAAGCGAAATACAAATAAAAAAGGATAGAGGTCAAGGTCACAGGAATGTGCAAGGTGAAGTTTTTGATGCAATTTAGTAGCTTCACTAATACATATCAGCATATTATGTTTGATAAAAATATCTTGAATTATTTAATGAAACTGAGCTTAACAGTTTTTCTAAAAAAAGAGAGGTCAAAGGAAAGGTTGGGGCCAAAATGTTGTTGCAGTTGACAAGCTTACATCAGTATGAATTTACTATTAGCATATGAAGTTTGATAAAACTATAATTAATGGTTTATTTAAAACTTAGATAAACACATATTTTAAAAAGTGAGGTCAAGGTCAAAGGAAAATTCAAGGTCAAAATAAGTTGATGTATTAATACCTCTCAGCAGTATGTATCAGCATATGGAGTTTGATAAATATATCTTGAATTGTTTATTCAAAACTGATCTAGACATTAATTTTAGAAAAGTGAGGTCAAGGTCACAGGAAAGGTCAAGGTAAAAAAGAGTGAAGCATTGTAAAGCTTACATCAGTATGTATCATCATGTGAAGACAGATTGAAGGGTGGAGGACGGACATGACAAAACTATACATGTATTCCTAATCATGGTGTGGCATAAAAAACTTGAATCTACATTATATGAGGATGTTTCCATCTATCAAGATTATACAAGCAAATTCAAAGAATTGTGGTCCTCTGCTTTCTGTGTTTTAGTGAATGGGATGCCATAATTTATGGCAGATTGTGTGTCAAATGTGCACCCCTATCATAGATCAATTTTTGAAAATTGGGTCAAAGGGGAAAAATCATAGCATGCTCTCAAACATTTTATTGCAGGTAATGTACATGTCAAATATGAAAGTCCTATCTCTTTTGATTCAAAAGTTATACATACAATATAATATTTTTGAAAAGTAGGTTAAACTTCTAGGTCAAGGTCACAGAGTCAAAAGTCATAATATATTTAGAAAAGTCTTTTCACATGTAATAAACATGTATAATTTGAATGCCCTTTCTTTTCTCTTTCAAAATAATCAATTTAAAATGTTATGTTTTGGAAAGTAGGTAAAACTTAAAGGACAAGGTCTTACTTGGGTTAAAAAATCATAGTATATTTAGAAAGTTTTGTGGTAATGTACATGTGAAATATGAAAGCACTATCTCTTATTATTCAAAAGTTATGACCAAGGTTAAATTTATTGTGACAGATGCACATACTAGCTGTCAATAAGATGGACAGACTGACAGACAAATGAGATTTAATGTCCCCTCCCTTTCCCCAAAATGGGGGACAATAATGCCCTTGCTGTTCTTGAGAAGAAGATTTATGATGGAAAAATTCCCTGCATATTTCTTAACGCAAATCAATATTGTGTTTTCATGTCATTTTGTTTGTTGTTAAACATCCCTCTCAGGAATTTTTCACTCATATGGAGACACCACCTCTTGAAAAATAATGAAGACAAATTAGATTTGAGGTCAACATTCATTTTTGGAGTTTTCAATCATTAAGACGTAAAGAAATATTAACTCGATTATTCCCCTCACCCATTCCCAGACCCCTGTTTGTTCATGTATGCAAACTACTACTTGTTTTTACATTTAAAAAAATGTTTATACAAATAGTTTAATGTGGTCCATCTCTGAATGATTTTCATTCCTAATTTTAGGAACATAGGTTGACACAAATTCATGAATAAAATGTCAAGTAATCTTATCATTGATGCACTTTTATTTAATTTAATGCAGTCATATTTAAATTGTGAACATTTCCAGCTCATTAGGAGAGTGGGGATGACCTCTAGGGGTTCATAACCTTTATACCATTAAATTTACATAACATAAAAACACAAGTAACAAAATTATATATAGTCAAATGAAAAAAGTTTCCTACTATTTAGGAGTCACATGATCATTTGTCAATAAAAATGACTTTGGATGCCAGTGTCCCTCCACCCTAGAAAACAGACCCAACCATAACTTTTTTTTTTTGCTTCTCAGGAAATTCTGGTCTGGAACCCCCCCCCCACCTCCCTCCCAGAAAAAAATTCCGGATCTTGTAACTGAATGTAACGCTGATAACGGGGGATAACTCTTCAGAATGTGAAATTCGTCTATTGTAGCATCGGATGACCTTTGATCCTTTCAACTTGAAGCTAACCGTTTGCATTTCAGACTATTTTACCCAAATCTATACCAAAACTTGTACTTACCGATTGTCATTATTTAGGCCTTGTCATCTTCATGAAATATAATCCAGTTAAAACACAAAATGAAATAATTCCTACTGACATATATGCAATGATGCACATTAGTAGCCTACTGCACGTGCAGTGAAATCTAAAATGATAATGCCAATGGTAAAACTAGTACTTAAGTTGGGTACGTGACGCAAGCCCAATGTGATGCAGGTGTTCAGATACATGTATAGAGCAAGAACAAATTGAAAATTATCATTTACAAAAGATGTTTTATTTTAACTTTGCCATCTAGGCCTATTTCCAAAACAGGCAAATAAGGTGTGTTTGTGTGTGTGTGTTGATGGGAGAGGGGTGCGGGTTGACTATTTTGATTGTGTATATGGCAGCTTTCAAGAAGTTTCTGCCTAATCAAATATAAATAAACTTTGCACATTTTGAAAAAATTCATCAAAAACGCTTTACACTAGTTTGAATAATATTATTTTTTGTTAATCTATATTAGAAAATAGATTTAAAAAGTTCCAATTACGTACAAGTAGAATTTTTAGCGAGGATTTAATTTTGGCATTATTAGCGAGGGTGCTGACATCGCTAAAATTGAATACCGCTGAAAATTAATTGGTTATTATTTGTAAAAGCTTCTTGAATTAGCATTTTAAAATCGCTAAAATTACTTCTCGCTAAAAATAAAATACCAGATTTTAGGAAGAAATCGCTAAATTTGCGTTTTGCTAAAATTTCCACTTATACAGTATGTGCCAAAAATTTATACACCCGCCCCCCCTTTATCAAACCTAATTTACATTATTAATTTAATTCTGTTGTTTTATTTCCGACTGGTAATCAATTATGAATATGCAATACCAATAAGATGGAGTCCCATGGGTCACATGGTCACTAGCTGCAAATCTGTAGCGTTATGGTTTTATATATTAGTCTTTGACCATAAAGCTACAGATCCTGTAATGCAAAAAAGGTGCAATTTACGGCGCAATATTTTTGCGCACTTCTGGGGAGAAATTCTCCACTTTCCAGCATCAGTTAATTTACTACCTTTCACTCCCTAATTCTAGGCACATTGTTTAACTAATCTGTATATTTTATCCATCTCCAGTCCTTTTATAGTCGTCTCTACACGTGATAAACTCGCTTGATTAAAATTATTTATTAGATTGCTGAAAATTCACATCAAGCGAGTTTATTGCCTGTAGAGATGACTATACATGGCTGGGGGTGGACAAAATATACATATTGGCTACAGAATGTGTCTAAAATTAGGGAGTGAAAGGTAGTTGATTGACCAATGCTAGAAAGTGGAGAAAAACTGCCCAAAAGGGCGCAAAAAATATTGCGCCGTAAATTGCACCTTTTTTGCATATGGGGATCTGTAGCGTTATGGTCAAAGACAAATATATAAAACCATAACGCTGCAGATCTGCCGCTACATGGTCACCTGAGCATATTATGTTCAATTTGATGAATACATGTATTATGTAAATTATTGAATTATATTGACTTTTTCCTTGGTAAAGCCCAATATGAAGAAGTGTGCATTTAGAGGCAAACACCATAGTGCGGGTATTACTGTCTCATGACAGCATCTAGTTTATATATTGATTTAGGATACTTTGTCCATTAAAATGTATGCTGCCGTCACTTTTGTACCGGGCTTCATCTCTTTTTTTTCTTAGCAGACGATGGCAAATGTTTTATCATGTAAGGTTGTACAACTACAGTATGTTCCACTTACTTGTTTTTATGAATAACTGATTTTCAATTTATCTATAGAACCATAGCAAACATGGGCTCAAAATCATCATTGGATCAGGTGTCATGATGGAATAAGCATTACATGACGATCGATTAAGTGAAAATTATAATATAATTATCCAATTTGTTAATTTTAGTGAAACTGGAATGACTGAATGCTGTACAGATTATTATAGAACAAAATCAGATTCATGCAAACGTAAGCATATGTCTAATGAATCTTATTGAATTTAAAAATAAACATAACTTAATTAAACTCTTTTAATTTAGACATCTTGTGTAATTTCAGCTTGCATTGGATACTTTGAAACTGTTCAACCCCGTGTTCTTTTGGTTATTATGGTCATGGTTGTCGCAAAAGGTGTATATGCAGCAGAGATACACATTACTGTGACGCCAATGAAGGATGTATTAAAAGATATTTTAGCCAAACACGTGAGTAACTACATGATCTCGGTCAAATGATGAAAAAAAAACTTTGAGAAAGTAAGACGTACACATACTACTTCTAACGTCCAAGCTGCATTTTACACCCATCATAAAATTCTATATTTCATTTCAAAAAATGAAAAGCAAGATTAAAAAAAATGTTCATTGGTCTTTATAACAGAAGTGGAAAAAGGATTTTCATTGAAGTATTCATTGAAAACAACGCCAGAGTTTCAAACATCCGGGTATTAAAAGAAATGGATAAGTGACGCTGAAATTAAACTTTAACACTAATTATATAAATAATTGAAAATACAAACGGAGTTTGAGTCTAACGTTTGAGAAATATTCCTTTTGGGTATAAATATTTAAATAGTCAAGTACCCTTTTTTCGGAAAATAATCAATGAAATATTGTACATGTATAATTTTCAGAAAATACATTGTGTACTATTTTTCTAATCTGATATGATATGCTCTCTATCATTGCCATACGCAGACTGTGGAATAATCTTTGATAGCTAGCATATTTTTTACATGGCTGATAGTACTAGCGTAATTAATAACTAGATAACCAGGGAGATGGAAACATTAATACATGTGTTAACCATAACGCGTTGATGAGCTTCTGGTTAAGGTGGCTCATTACACCCACAGTTTATTTTATATTTCATTAGAGAACCATTAATAATGTACATTTCAAATATCCAAATAAAGGTTATTGTACTTTAAATATTTTTTATGAATTTTTCAATTTTTTTTCTGATTATAGCAAAATAAGTTATTTGAAGTTTCTCATCAGTAAAATTGCAGAAATTTCGGTGTCAATCTATGGGTATCTTCCTCAGTTATGAAAAGAAAAGCAAAACACTTCATAAAATGCCATGGTATTTTTATTAGAAAAATATTTTTTTATCCCAAAAACAAATAATGTACCCATCTTCTTTATCTGTGCATGAATGAATGGAAAAATCTGTTGTAAATAGACAATAAATATATATCAATTATTAGAAAGAGAGAAATTGAATGAAAAATTTTAAAATTAAAGAAAAATTACAATTAAAAAAAAAGCTGGTATGAAAATTCCACTTGTAAGAGTTATCTTTCCTAATTCACCCAGACTCAAAACACTGGGGAACTTTTAATCATCTTATATTCAGAATAAGAAATAATTTGAAGATATTAATTAAGAAAATGTATTTTTGCCATAATTTGATAAATTTAACCCAATCACATACTGTATTTGTATAACCTGTAAGAGAACTGCAAAAAAAAAAAATGAAATTGAGAAAAGTTGCAGGATTGTGAAATGATAAATATAGGGTTATAAAACATTTTAAAAAATTATATACATGTATGTACACAATCAGAGTACACATATGCTTTCTTTAAAAAAATACACACATTATACTTACAGTGCCCAATAATACAAAAAGCACAATGTATGTACAGAAGCCATGTTCTTTGTAATTTTTAGATTTACAGTTGAACATGAAATAGAATATGATTGATGTGATATATAAAGATGAAATATTAGAAAGCTAATTGCATGCAACTACATGTACTACAAGCACATACACAAACTACATGTACTACAAATACATACACTGACACAAACAACTACAACAGACAAATTCTGCAAAAAAAAAAGAAAAAAAAGAAAAAGAAAATGTACAACAAACACAGAAGAACTAACAAACAAAAAAAAATTTGACAAAGCAGGCACAAGCATTACGCCACACATAATACTTACGTGATGTATATCAGAAGGTTCGGAAATTTAGTATACCCTACCTGGCTTCTCAAAATAATATACTCACAAACAGTGAACTATTCCTCAATGAAGTCGGTAAATATAAAATCTGCAATTGTACAATATACTTTAAAACATATAATACTAATAATAAAATATAAAACTATCAAATATTATTTTACTTTGAATGAATTAAAAAACTGGTTCTGGTCTAAAAAAAATTAAAATACAATTTAGCAGAAGTGGTCATAAATCTTCCCAAGAATAGTTTTGTTCTTTGTAACTCTTACACTACCAGTCTCTGTTTTTTGTCCCAAAACATTTGCTAAACCTTCAAAACCTCCCCTTTCTTTAGCCAGTCTAAGATGATCATAAGACAATCCAGATTTAGCAATTTTTTTTAGCATGTAGTCTGAGATACATAAGGAGAGGGGAGCAAGTGTAGAGATTAATTCATCAGATTTAGTCTTGTTTTCAATAGATGAAAGTACAAAATCTACACTAAAACTGTGCTTGATCATGACTTCACTGGATACCTGGTGGTATAAAACCAATGACTGCAAGGCCTTGACATCTTCCAGTGCTGAATGGGCATTATAATTCATTCCCATGGAATCGAGAACCAGCGACTGCAGTTTGTGTGAATGTCTTTCTGGTAACACTTCTTTAAAAACATGAAGACTATCTACAAACCCAGCTATTGTTGTTTTTAACCCACTTTCTGGATATTGCATGATACTTCTCATCAAAACAACAGAATCAAACATTTTTCCATTGTGACACACTAGAAGTGGTTTTGTAATTTTTTTCAACCAGATGTTAAAGTCTTTTAAACAAGTCTGAATATCAACTGAGTCTACTTTTGTTTTCTGATAAAACAACTGTCCACTGGCAACATGAAGCCCAGTCACTGCTGATGCTTTGGCACTTATAGGTGATGAAGGAAGAACATACCTATTGAAAGTTTCTTCTCCAAATATACAGGCGAGCTGTGTTATTTCTGCTGATGCACCAATGAAGTTAGCATACAATACACATTTTGATATGAAAGAAAAATTCATGCATAAGGACATATATAAAGCATTAATACATTTTAAAAATTAATAAATTCCAGGTTATATTTTATTTCTATGAAATTTTTTTAGCTCAATATTCAGAAAATTTATTCAATTTTCTTGTTTATACAAACCTAACCCAGTTGTTTCCAAGTCAAAATAAACAAAGCTGGAGTCTGTGTCTGTTTCCAGAGTATTAGGTTTCAGATGTGGTACACAGTCTGGTATTTCTTCTTGAGGTTCATTATTTGATAGACCAATACCGGATTCATACGTGGTCCCCTCTTTTACTTCACAGGTGGATATCTTTCAATAAAAAATTACAAATAAAACTTGACAAAATAGATTTACATAATTCATGTGACCAACTTTAAAACATTAAATTATAATTTATATTTTGATATACAAAATTACATGTTGAAAGGCAAAAATATCAAAATTTAAACTTACATGGCTTGATTTCATTTTCTTTAGTACATGGCGACGTTTCTTGTAATCAGCACTGCTTTTTCTTGATTGATCTTTATCCCTCCTATTAGCCATTCTCTTCTCATGTACCTTTGTATGCAGTCCTGGTGAAAGCATCAAAGTATCATATACCTAAAACAAAGTCAAAATAATTTAAATGTGCAGAAATACTAAGTTGTGTACATGTATTTCCTAGAAATCTATAGTACATGTATATGGAAAAATAATTATATATGCTGACATGTAATCTTTAATAAAATATCTATCTTTAAAAGAAGTTACACCTTTTCAATGGTCAGGTGTCCAATATTCTTATGGGCTACAGCAGCTGCTACTCTAAATGCTGTACTTTCAGAGCCACTATAATATATATTCTTTGGGTTCTTGCAAGCCACAATTCTATTGAAATTTTCATTTGCCTGCGTGCTTCCAAGGTTTGAAAGTTTGCTTGCATTTTTAGCCAAATCTGTAAACACTTTCTTCAAGTCTTTGTACAAATCCGCACCAGACAAATACTTCCCATATGGTAAGTGTACTGGTTTGTAGTTGTCTGGGTCCTGGAGATACTTGCACCATTCACTTTCACAGGTCTTATGGTCTCCAAACACATGTGAAGGAATAGATTCTAAATTTCTCTGCAAAGTGCTTGTGTCCTTGTTGGATTTTACTGCATATGAGAAACATTTCAATAAATGTTGAATTGCTTTAGGGCCTAGCAGAGGATACTTCTTCTCTTTCTTCATGTCATATAATTTACTTGCAAGGTTTTTTTTTTGTATGATTAGAATCCGAAATTTTTTGAATATTTGGATCGAATGATGCTTTTGCCTTTGCTAAGGTTGTTGAGTCATTATCCATGATGAGATTTTTTACTTGGAAATTACGTGCTTTTAAGTCATGCAGCATTTCTGAGGCCATATCACACTCCATCGCTTTGGAAGACTTTTCCCAATTTTTTCGGCAATCATGTCCTGTAACTTCTGCATCTGTAGCATTATCACAAAATCTGTTTGAAAAAAAAAGAATATTAAGATGTGCTTATTATACACTGGCACCCAAGACAGATCTTTCCACAAGGAATACACTATGTGTAATGTGAAACCACAAAATTATCAGAAGTCATAGGCAAAGTCGAAATGTTTGCGTACACGTACAGTATGATTTTGCTTTAAATCCCTGATTACAGGAGCACAAGAAATAGTTGATAAGTACGCAATAAATATACAAATAAATTTAAAAACATTATAGCATAAAATAACATTTAGCCAATACCTGCATTTCTTACAACGAACGGCATATGAAAGAATTTTTCCTGTGTTTTTTCCTATCATACTTGCACGTCCTTGAAAAATGAAACAAAGAAAGAATTACAAATTTCATTGCAAAAATGTTTTAAAAGGTTATCAGATATTGTGTGTTCGACATAAGCATATTGGATGTTGTTTGATAATATCAGAAGCAGTGAGACATATGTTACCTGATAAACTTGCATAGTTTCGTCCACTACCTCTGGTCTGCCATCCAGCATCAAAGGACACAGAGTAATTTTCAGGATCTTGTGATCTAAATTTATATGAAAATAATTAACTCTATGCTTAAGAAAACATTTTTATTTTATACATAATTCATTTATATAGCCCTCTTACTTATTCTTTTCCTCGATTAGAGCATCATTGCATGTTTCGTTGGCTATGGCTTCAAAAACACTGCCAACCTCTCTCTCTCGTCGCTTTAAAGTCACAGATGTAACAGTTGGGATATTAAGAGTGGCAAGAAAATTATTTATCACCATCTCTCCTTGGCCACAAAATAGTACAGCTGGAAAAAATTCAAAGGCTGGGGTTTGATTTTGAAACAATCAAAATATATATCCAAATTTACAAAATTTCATCTTTTTGACTTGAATAATAAATTGTTCCAAATTAATCCAATACCTGCACCCAATTTTGTGTTTATATCCCATGCATTTTGACAATGCCTTTTTCCAGTAGGAACATTATTAATTTCTCCACACTCCTTGCACTGAATTTTTAAGAGGCAACCTAGAAAAATTATTGCTAAAATCTTGAAGGAATACCGTAATTATATAATATATTTTTCTGATTGAAAATTATTCATTTTAAAATAAAATAACATTTAATTAATTGATATATATATATACTTGGATTAGCACTACTTGTATAGGAAATGGAAAGAGATAGAAGAAAACTTTTTAAAATATATTTACCTAGACCATATCTGAGCTCTCCAACACAACAAGAAAGTTTAAGTTCTGCTGAACATTTACAACAACCTTCATCTAATTTTTCAGCTAGATAACTCAGCTCAACTATTCTGCGGCCTGCCAGAATCCCCTCTCCTTCATCCAGCTCTACCTCATCCTCATCACTCTCAATGTCTGATTCTTCATCAGCATTTTCAAAACAATTATCTGTATGAAATTATTAGTTTTTTTATTACTTGTAATAAACCTCATGATGAAAAAAAGAATGATTGCAAATCATTATATTTTATATTACCAGGTGACAAGGGCTGGTAATGCTCTGTATTGTCAACATCATCAGCAACAGCAGCATCAGCATCATTATCTAATAAATATCTACGCTTTAGACCTACAGAAAAAAAACTTCTTATATAATTATTTGGTCCCTTTAAACAGTGAAATGTGTACCTGCTTGGATATTTTTATTTTCATCAAAGCAAACTTGGCAAAGAACCTATATTTTTCTTAAGATAACGGTTTAATAACGTTTTAATATATAGGCCTTTATGTCAATATTTTACACATCTCGGTATATACATTTAGTTAAAACAAGCACTTTAGCCTTGCTATCACGCGAACTATCATGTTAAAACATATATTCATGTACAATGTACAGTGTACTGTAACAATACAATCAATAATTTGCACTGAAATTAGCTTTAATGAAATGAATGTCATACCTTTGCTATAACAGTGGTCATTACTTATATGGTCTGGCTCGTCCATGGTATTTAAGAACCACACGATCACCAATTTAGACCATCACTGGCACTGCATCAGCTGATCGCGCAGATCACAAACCAGTTTGTTTTCGTTCTCTGTGTATTTTTTTTCTTTTGTGAAGCATAATAGAAACCGTGTTTATGAAACGCTTTAAAGATTCAGATCACGATGGAAGCTTTTTGCCTCCTTTTTAAAAGAGCAGTGCATATACAATTCGCCCCCACTACAAAAAAGACCGAATCAATGGAGGTGTATTTTTTTGTGTACTACGTCATCAAAAAGTGGTGTATCGAGCCTCCTTAAATCTTCTAGCAGTTGGATCCATAGGATTACTTTGGGGTTTTTTTGCAGATGCCGATGGTATGTTAAATTTTACGTCAGCATTCTACCGAAGATTTATGTCTATATTATTTATGAAACTAGGTATATCAATAATGTGTTTAATAGAAATTTTTTGACATCACATTCAGGAAATTCCATACATTTCTTTTTAAAAACAAAGTAGAATCAAATGAAAAAATTCATTCGATTCCACCCGATTTGAAATTTCTTCAAAGTAAAATAAATGAAAATTCTCTTTCAGGTACACCTATAGAAGTGGACAGGAAAGTGACAAGGGAATCTGAATTAGTAAAGGAAAAAAATGTTTTAAGAATATATAAAAAATCCCAAATAAAATGTTTGCAATAAAATTAAGCCAAAAATATATACCAATCCAGACATCCATTTTTGTATCATCTGGCCTTAATGCGACCATCGAAAGTAAGGAAATTTAACTCAAACATTAATCTGTTTACAATGACCTTTACCGAGATTGTAAAATTATGAAAAAAGATTTTTCAAGAATATTTTTTTTAGTTAATCATTCTCTTTAACGACCTCAGTATGATGCAAAAATTTGTTTCAGACCTATACGTTCCTGGGTTTATGACTTCTAATGCCCTCAGTTTTTTAGAATCAAGAAACAGATCAGTTCAGTATGTTTGTCAATGATAAGAATCTGATATCTTGTACTTTCGCAGCTTTGTTTGTGGCATAAATCCATGTTTTAAAGAATTAGCATTCTGGAAACAGTTTAAATAAATCACAGCACGTCCGACCAGAAAGAGAATCATCCATAAATTCTTTAGATAGTGATCAAATCGAGAGAAGTACTAATCCGACTAGATCTTACCGTCCGCTAAATTACAACAGACCTTGAGAACGAAGCTTCCAAGGTCCCAGTCGCTTTTAGATGGAAGCAGACGATTTGAAAGGTACTCTGACGACTGTAATCTCTTATATAATTAGAGTTTTATAGCAATTCAACAATACCTAAGAGGTTTGTTACCGATGGCAACTACAACAAATTGAATGCAACGACATCACATCCCTGCAAGAACACCAAGTTTGGAAAAAATTATAGAAGAGAATAGGTATGTTTCACTTGTTTTGAACGAGATAAGGCTTGTTTCATGGTCTGACCTTACGCACACAAGCAAAAATGTGTGGACATATCATATGTGGATGAAATCTGTACCAACACTAGCAATAGTTTGCCGTATATGAAATGTGATTCACTTGATTCCACAGATGGCGATATGAATTCAAATTAAAAAAGTAATCCGATGTATCAAAATAAAGCATATAAATCAATCTTATGATTTGTACATCGACTTCACAAAAAACTATGAAATTTATAACTACCCAAATAATAAAACATTTTAAATATCTAGCCTGGGTATAATTTTATTCCGTTGCTTATATTTTTGAAATAGAAATTAAGTAAAATGCTGACTAACTGGAGAAAACACTTGCTGTGACCCTAAAGGCCCTTTCACAATTGGCGCACGAGCACTTTACAACACTTTGCGATCGGAAAAGTTTAGCTTCGCACGAGCTCTTGCATACGTTGCACGATGTCTCGCATTCATTGCATGTGTTTTAGTGGTCGCATCAAGTCTCTTCAAAATAGTCAACATGCACACTATTCAGACGCGACCAAATGCGATCCAAATTATCGCAATTCAACGCACGAAAGTTAGTGCGAATGTTTTACAACATTTTATGTACTCGTAAGAGTGATGTACGATTTTTAAAGATCGTAAGATGAATCGCAGCTGTCTTTGCGTGTGTTTTGCGACCATGAGACTGTTGCTCAACATGTCTCATGTAATCCTGCAACGTTTTACTATCATTGCTTGATTTATCACCTTCAATTGCCATTCTTTGCAACATGTATTTATACCATGTATAATTATAAGCATCTTAACTATGTCAATTGAAGAGCGTCGGAAACGGGTGGTATATATACCCGGCCCTCTGATTCGCACGAACATTCGTACGATGGAATGCATGAGCGCACGAGCACCGCACGTCCAATAGTATTGTCGCACGTTCAATCGTCCGATTACCTGATCAGTCGTGCAATCCTATCGCATGCTCTTACAACACTCGCTTTCATTCTACAACAGTCGCGTATAGACGCAAGATATATCGCAAGATTTAATGCACAACAGTCACTTTAAATCGTGCGCATTTCGTACGAACACTTTTTCATATGCGATTATTTTGGCAACAGTTTACGATCCTAGACAAAATTTTTCGGTCGCTTCTGCTCGTGCGCCAATTGTGAAAAGGCCTTAATCTTGACATGTTGATTTATTGACGGTGTTTTATCTTTAACAATTATACCAACTTTCATATGTCAATTCCAGTGAAATAAGAGACAAAATAGAGTCGACGTCTGTTTGGTGAATCGGGAGAGCGTCTGCTCTAGAGTTGAGGTGTATGGAGTTAATTCTTAAGACTTGGGATCGAATCCAACTAAGGTGCGTGGAGCGTGGAAGATATTCCTTTGAACAAACCGTAAAAACCGAGGTCCTCTGTCGTATTAGACGCTGGCATAAAAACATCTCTCACTGCTCAATGGCCCTTGGTACCTATTATAGGTCAACGGCAAGTTTGCGATTTCACGAAACATGAAGGAAGATAAAATACAAAATTCGAGCCCAAAAGACCATGAAACAACAAAACAACGCTTCATTGTATCTAGGTCTTCGTCCAAATTGATAGAATTCTGACAGACAATGATGGGTTTTCTGAATTTCATATATATTTTTTATTTGGTCGTTAAACTGAAGGCTACATACGAAATGCTAGACCCTTTGTATTTTTTTAAATACAAAAATAATATCACAGAATGTTATGTTTACCTAATCAATTTATAATTTGTTAATTTAATGGTGGATATTCAAAGTACAATTTTATTCATGAACTTTGTGGCAGCGCAGATTGCAGATTTGAAAAACTGTAGCAGGTGTGTTTACATTTTTGATCACAAAATGTGATATATTATACTTAATGATTATAAATGATGATAAATACGGAGCCATCCTCTTTCATTTTTGATAATTAAATAAAAATGTTCAATATAATGGAATAGTGATCTAAATTCATGTTTCAGTATCTTCTTGTTGCTTAAATTTCAAGAGGATTATATCGTCCAAAGTATAAAGTTATGAATTTCCGCATATATATAAATTAAGTACACAGTCGGTGTGATTCAACATTAGAATTTATTTGCATATTTGCAGATGTTGTCCAACACAATGTGCGTTGCTGTCATTTTTGTTTTGTGCTTCATCTCTTTTTCTTATGCAGATGAGGACACATGTATTAACGAGTAAGATTTTTCAACTACCGTATGTTCTTCATCTTTCTTGATTTTATTGATTTATCTTTCTGAAACCTGCTAAACATTAAATGACAATTTGACAAAAGGTTATGCTGTGTAGTTTCCCACTTTCTCTTTCCACAGAAAATGCAGACCGATTTTTATTATTTTTCAACTTTCCTAGAAAATCAGCGATTTGTTTTGATCGGTTGTTTTGACGTCATATAAACAATGGAAATTTTACAGATACAGAAAAAAATTCTTAACAACTTTATCAGAAACTTAAAAAATCGTGATATCGCTTATAATTATCTCATTAATTATTAATTTTAGTTCAACTGGAACACCTGAGTGCTGTGCAGATTATAAAAGAACAATATCAGGTTTATGCAAACGTAAGTAGATATCTTTTACATCTTATTAAATTTAATTATTTAATGAAGGATATGGAGATAACGAATAGTATTCAATATCAAAGTCCATTAAACAACACAAAAATAGTTGCAGAGCAAAAACAGATCGGTAGGATCAGGTGCCATGGATGACTAAGCATCCCCTAACGACCGTTCACACTTGCCGTGTGCTCCTTGTCATCATCAGGAAAACAACAGAAGAATCCGTTGTCAATATAGTGTATAAATAATGGACTAACAATAGTATAAATAAGTATCAAAAAACATTAGTTAGCATTTGACTCAATGATAAATTGTATTTGATGACCAAGTCATTATATCGACCATAGATCAAAACATTTTCGTTTTCAACTAATACTCGTTGTATAATTTCAGCTTGCATTGGATATTTTGGAAAAAACTGTTCTACACCGTGTTTTATTGGATTTTATGGTCATGGCTGTCGCAAAAGGTGTAATTGCACTAGTGATACACATTTGTGTGACGCCAAGTTAGGATGTATCGAAAGATATAGTAATCAGATACGTAAGTGGATTTTTCTGATAGATGCTCGTTTTCTGTCATAATTTTTATTTTATAAAACGTCACATGTTATCCAAATTTGTAGAAAATGAAATCATTTTTACTATTTTTTTTTTCAATTTCATGATTTTCAAACTTATCCAGAATTAAAGTCTGCAAAAATGGGATCGCAATGCAGGTCAAATCAAATAATTTACAAACAGTACTCTAAATAATGTCTGTAGTCATATTCTATGTAAAATTTAACAAAAAAAAACCTTCAAGTTTTAAAGAAAGAAGTGTTGCATTTATTCATATTCAAAATTATGGCTTAATATTTTGCTTCATTAAAAGGAAATCAATTAGAGAAGATAGGTAGCCCCCACAGTTAACAACAAAAGGATGATGTTGTATAACCCCACGGAGCAGAAGTTCGTGTCGCAATTTTATGATATACTTGGGGAAAAAGTCCTGAATAAACTCTAAGAAGGTTAAGTGGAACAATTAAAAAATTCACAGGCGAGTCGTACAGCTGGTAAATTTCCTAAAGTAGTATTATGAAGACTGGCATCAACCACGTACTTTTCGAACAACCCTCGAAACTACATGGTCTTGGCTAAATGATGATAAAAATGTTTTTGAAATACTGTAAATCACTTTTTATTCGCGAGAACTTTATTTTCGCGTAATTACGCGAGAGGGTATGCTCGCGAAAATTTCAATCTCGCGTAAAATACAATTTCTTAAGATTATATAGAGCAATGACCACAATTCGTGAAAATTTTGTCTCGCTTATAAAGAGTCAATGAATCTCTCGCGAAAATAAGGTGTCGCGAAAATTAAGTGATCTACAGTAGAAAGAACCATGCACGCTCAGCCTTTATTCCCGGCTGTTGCATCTCAGATCACTCATCATATAACTCTGTATCAAATACAGTCTGATAACGTATTTTGATACAAAAATAAAATACATTTATGTTCCTTAGTTCTCCTGCCAAACGACTGAGCTTGTTTTTTGATAAACAGGCAAAAACAAATAACATCATGCTGAAGTGAAATATGTCATTTATTAAAGTAAATAACGGAAAAGTAAAACACATTTAACAAATTGGGGGTCAGAAAAAGGAGGACTCAAATATAGAGTATTACACATCTTAGTCAAAATATTACACAATCTGACCCCCAGGACCATAATGACATTGTAACATGATGTACATAGGCAAAAGGGGGGTCAACCAGACTAGAATAATAATTCCAACCCTGTAATCTTTCACAAGGTACAATATACATGCATTTTAAGTTGACCCCCTTATAAAAGGGCAAAACATCAAATAATTTTTAAAAGTGTACAAAACACCTGTCTGTAGTAAATATTAACCAGACAGCAAAATGGGAATTTATAATCATGGACAATGACCTTGTCAACTGCAGACAACTTCTGACCAGTCAACAAAGTTGTTAAACTTACATCATTCTGCATCAAAATGTGCCTCTTGACTGCAGACAACTTCTGAACAGTCAACAAAGGTATCAAACATACACCATGCTGCAGTCAACAAAGTTGTTAAACTTACACCATTCTGCATCAAATATGCCTCTTGACTGCAGACAACTTCTGACCAGTCAACAAAGGTATCAAACATACACCATGCTGCAGTCAACAGAGTTGTTAAACTTACACCATTCTGCATCAAAATGTGCCTATTTACTGCAGACAACTTCTAACCAGTCAACAAAGGTATCAAACAAACACCATGCAGCCTTAAAGTGCCTCTTAACTGCAGGCAACTTTTGTTCAGTCAACAAAGTTGCTAAACATACACCATGCTGCATAGACATAAAAATATGCCTCGTGACTGCAGACAGTTAACTTCTGAAGCAGTCAACAAAGGTGTCAAACATACACCATGCTGCATAAAATGTGTCACATGACTGCAGACAACTTCTGACCAGTCAACCGAGATGTCAAACTTATAAAAATGTTCCTCTTAACTGCAGAAAACTTCTGACCACTCGAGAGGAAAAACAGATTACCAAACTGAAGGTTTAAATTTGTGAGGATAGGTATAAGGAACCAACAGACAACTTCTGGCTTGGCTTGGCGGAATCAAACAATACAGATAATGTCATACATATGGTATAACGCTCTGATATACTATTGGTAACTGATGTCAACAAGAGACATTTCAAATAAATTAATAAATACTGTGTATATTTAAAGTAATGAAACTGCCTCAACACGTATGGCCCCGTGCTCAGTGACATATAGCATAAACAAAGTGGTATAAATTCCTTAACACGTATGGTCCCGTGTTTAGAAAATCTTCCATTTACAGCATGTGACCCATTAAACACGTATGGTCCCGTGTTTAGAAAGTCTTCCATTTACAACATGTGACCCACTAAACACATATGGTCCCGTGTTTAGAAAATCTTCCATTTACAACATGTGAATCACTAAACACGTATGGTCCCATGTTTAGAAAATCTTCCATTTACAACATGTGACCCATTAAACACGTATGGTCCCGTGTTTAGAAAGTCTTCCATTTACAACATGTGACCCACTAAACACGTATGGTCCCGTGTTTAGAAAATCTTCCATTTACAACATGTGAATCACTAAACACGTATGGTCCCGTGTTTAGAAAATCTTCCATTTACAACATGTGAATCACTAAACACGTATGGTCCCGTGTTTAGAAAATCTACCATTTACAACATGTGACCCACTAAACACGTATTAGTGAAACATTCCATGTACAAGATGATCTAATTATTCAAATACATATGGTCCTGTGTTTAGCCAATATCTATTACATGATGTAACATACTAAACATGTATATGGGCCTGTGTTTAGTCAAACATTTCATGTACTAAACATCTTCTTTCTAAACACGTATGGTCCCGTGTTTAGAGAAATATTTTTATATACAACATGATGCAACAACTTAACACATATGGTCCTGTGTTAACTGAGATATTCCATATACCAAGTGATGCAACTTTCTTAACATGTATGGCCCCATGTATAGTGAAACAACATTGCATACAACAATCGAATGCATAAGCTTAAAAGCATCATCAATAGAAATTGCAGGGTTAATAAGCATGTATTTTTTCCTGCATGACAGTAAATCCTCATTAGGATACCATTATGCTACAGTAATTTGCATTTGTCAAACGTATGGTCCCGCTCGACGGCTACTGAGCTCTGCAGAGATTGATTATAGAGATGATCCATGAACTGTGTTCACCCTTTGTTTCATATTTTGTAGAACAACTATTATAGAAGATATGATTTCACAAAATGTGTTTCTTTTAAAGGACCTGTGATTTTACCATTTTCTTTCTTTTTCCATCTAAAAATATATATATTAATGATCCTATGATCACCCTAAGTCTTCTTTGATTTCTAGAAAGTTTTATTTTAGGTAGTTTAGTACTATCTGACATAAAACTTGTAAATATCCCTCTGATATGACTTTCAGTTTACTAGATCTTGATCAAAGCTTTGAAATATTCAAATGAATCTCTTTATCCTGAATAAGGTTAGTTTTTAGATTAAAGTTTTTTTTTTATGTGTGTGTGTGTGTGTGTTTTTTTTTATGCATCGGTCAATTGAGTTAAAGTGATTGGAATTCATAATTTTGGGCCCTGCTGCATATCTCTAACCCCTGTTTCAGAAGAATTGACTAAAGTTTGCTTCATGTACTGATAAAAGACATGAAGTGTATAAAAATCATTATTTCAAAATTAGGATATATATATATATATATATATTTTTTTTTTTTACAGAAACTATTGAATTCAGTGAAAAACCATTTTATCCTGATATTATCTTACTCAATGGACTTGTTGACAGAGCAGTCCCCAGAAACATGAACCAATACATCACCCAAACTTAAAGTGGCTGTTGCCACAATACTTTGCTATGTTGAGGCAATGTCCTTGGTAATGGGCACTTGTTTGTCCACTGTTGTGTTGTCTGTGCATGCATATCTGATTTCTGACTGTTGTTTCCACATGGCCCATATAGTTTCTGCAAGTGTTACCCAGTGTGGATAGTGTCTGTTTCTAATTTGGTGGGATAGGTAACTCTGGAAAAATAAAAGTGTAAACTACTATCCAGTATATGATATTCATTTTTTTTTTAATCAAGTGCTCTGATCTAAATCAATATTTTAAGCCATGTCCTATACAACTGAACAATCAGAACATGCAAGATAAATTCTTAGAGAATGACATAATTATTTTACTTTGGGTATTGCACAGCTGCAATAAATCAACAGGGAATAACAGGTTATGTAAATTCCAACATGAGAATATGTCTACATATATGCAGCATAAATTATTCTCATTATAACATTATATTACCAAAAAAGCACTTCAAAATTTGCATGTCATAATATACTACCATGCAGGTCTTGCACAAATCAACAAACACAAGTGCATTATTGTGCATATGGTCCTGCACAATCCAATAAAATACATGTGTATATGGTCCTACACAAATCAACAAACACAAGTGCATTACTCTGCATATGGTCCTGCACAATCCAATAAAATACATGTGCATATGGTCCTACACAAGTCAACAAACACAAGTGCATCTGATCCTGCACATTTTTCCCTGCAAAGTTCAACAAAATTCATGTGTATATGGTCCTACACAAGTCATCAAAAATGTGTGCATAGGGACCTCCATGAGTCAACAACTTGCATGTGCATATATTGTCCTGCAGAAGTTACTAAGTCAACAAAATACATATGCATATGGTCCTGCACAAGTGACTAAGTCAACAAAATACATGTGCATATGGTTGCGTACAAGTCAACAAAACAAAATGTATGTCAATTTGGCATTATTATGTATGGTTCTGCATGAGTCGACAAAATACATGTGAATATAATTCTGCCCAGATCAACAAAATGCATGTGCATATAATCTTTCATGAGTCAAAAGGTAATACATGTGCACATGGTCTTGTCCATGTCAACAAAATACATATGCATATTGTTCTGCACATGTCCACAAAATATGCGTACATGTTCCTACAAGAGTCAACCAAATGTGTCAGTGAAATGAATGTGAATATGGTCCTTCACAATCATAAAATACAACATAACGTGTAAATCAGTGGTGGGTTTGCATGGTAAACATAAGTAGTGTATGTGGACCTCACTCTACACTAATTCTCAGTAAAAGGTCACCTGAAACTATGGTGTGCACCCTTAGCAACAATACTATATCAGCATTAAATCATGTAAATCGTTCTACCTATATACAAGCTGTGCCTATGACCTGCAGTTTATGTGATAAATGTGTATGTGGTCCCACGTACACTATATCTTGATTCAACAATTGAAAGTTTGAATCATACACGATTTGTGTACCCATATAATGACAATATTTTACCAACATCATATAGGCAACTAACTCCAAACAATATTTTTGGCTCCATGAACAACTTGAGTAAACTTGAGTAAGATCATTCATTGTTCAAACTCTTAAAAGGAAAAGCAGAATTTGTTACCAAGTATAATACCTGTATTGGTAAAAATATTGCAAAATTATATAAGGAACCAAAAAACTTAAGCCTTTAATTATGAGCTAATTAACTTAATGTTAATGGATAACACATGACTTCATCAGAAGTACTATACTATACTGGCCTGTTTTATACTGGGAATGCAGGAGTGTAAAGTGAATACTACATCAGCATCAATGGAGATCTCATATTAAACTTGTAAAAAGGTAACACTCGTCACTGCTGAGCTGTTTATATTCACTCATCAATATCTGGTTTGTGTAGATGATTCTGACATTCAAGTCCTTGAAGAAGTGAAAGGTTTCCACTGTAACAAACAGGTTCTTATTCCCCGGCTAAGGTGAATGTAAGAAGCAAACTGTCTTGTGATATTTTGGATGGACAGTTAATAAAAATGATGTTATTACATAGATGCGCATTTTCTAAGCTCAGCAAATTGCAAATCACCGTAAATAGGCAAAGTTCCTAAAGGAATGAAGTTACCGGTGTGATTGATAAAATCTCCAGGCCTGATCACGGTGTTAGGATTAACGATGTAGGTGAATCACTGACGACCAGTTGCAAAAACCTCCCGGGAAAAAGTCTATACACTGTCAGGTCTATAATGTAATTGTATATTATTGTTTATAGCAGAGACCTACAGCGAAGGGTCTATGTTTACAGCTGACATAGTTCATGTAAGAGTTTTCGGGATCTCGAGCCCGACATTATTTACTACATATTTTACACCACTGTACATACACTGACACTGTTTATCGATCGTTTACCAAATTTACTTCAGTTGACCATATAATTCCCCAGACGACTCGTAGTAATAGAATATCCATGTAAGAATCGCATGTAAAGTATTTTGGTCGTCCTGAATTGCGACTTCCTCAGCATGCTTAATGCCCGCATGTAAATTTTACAAGGCCGATTTCGCAACAAAAACTCACTTTACAGACGTTTTTCTGCAAATAACAAGCAGATCACATCGTCCGAAATCTCCAAAAGGCATCACAACAAAAGTTGTAGGATTTTCTTTGGGAAATATGGTATAAATTCGAAAAATTCAGCAGTTCAATAAACCATGCTTTCTCGTTTGGTAAACGGATCAATAATGATCACGTGGAAAAGGGTAAAATTAGTTCAAAAAAGGAACCGAATAGCTACTTAGTATAAAACTAAGTCCAATACAGACACTGTTTTATAATAACATAATAAAACAAGAACATGTCACATAAATGAAATTATTTGCAATAATTACTATTGTATTTTAATTTTCAAAACTGAGAAACAAGACTCAAAACTTCATCAATCTTATTTAAAAGAGGGCAGAGAAAAGAATTTACCTTGAAATAATCATTGAAAACAACACCAGGGTTTCAAATATTTAAGGGAAAGGATACATGTAAGTGACATTGAAATGACACTTTAACACTAAAATAAATGAAAGATTTATCTATAACGTTTGAGAAAAAAAAAACTCTTTTAAGCATTGATATTGAAATATAATTGCATGTATAATTTTCACAAAATACTTATCATGATATGATATGCTCTATATCATTGTCATACACAGACTGTGGAATAATTTTGAATAGCTAGCATATTTTATTTCACGGTTAAAAGAACTAGCGTAATTAATAACTAGATAACCAGGAAGATGGATACATTGATACATGTGAAAACAATAACGCGTTTGGAATGCACCAATTAGTTCTAATAGCAGCCGGATCCATAGGCGTGACATCAGCTATTTGGATTATTTTGGGTTTCTTGTGTAAACGGTATGTTGTATTCTACGTTAGCAGTTTACAAAAAGGTATATGTACATCCATAGATAATGTGCATTAGGTTTAAATCAATGCTTAGTTAACAATGCAAAATAAGTATAAATGTATGTTAAATTTAAAAAAAAAAAAAAAAAAAAAAATTCTAAGGATGAAGAAATGGTCAAATGCAAAATTTATAATTTAAAACGGCAACCTACCTACTTTAATATTGATATGTTTCAGTGAATTATTTATTTGTCCCTTTGTTATTTGGAAATAAATGAATTAAAAGATATTCGCATATTTACATAATTATTAGGTATATATGTCGAGACGCTAATGGCAAGGGAAACAGGAACGCTGAAGGTAAAGTAGATAGTGGACGAAAAGATGAAAATATCTCCAATTAAAAGAATATAAATTGTTAAAACAGATTTCAATATTTGCAAAGATGGAAAATGGCTCAAGATGGGTTTATAACAAGAATTTTACAAACCTGTAAAGAGTGGTAATGTCTTCGAACTTAGCTTGATCTATTAGAGCGATCATTCTTTAAAGTTTGCTTGCTGTACCTGATTACTTTCCGCCTTTAAAACCACTGCGACAATAGGATCATCTATATATTAAAAGATTATTAAATCTGTTCAAATATGCTACTTTTATGTGTCTCTAGGCATAATATTTTTCTAAATAATAAAGTAAAACTGCATCTAGCTTTCAATATAAGAAAATAAAGACAAGACATATTTAATAACAAGTCAACGCTTGTTTAAAAGATGTAAGTGTCTATTGTTAAGACCACAGTTCTGAATTTAGGGATGCAAAAAATAATCCATTTATGTACTATATCTGTAAATAATTTGAAAGAAACTGATAATAAATATCCTCTGGAATAATAAAAAATATATGGTAAAAGGATGTGTTTATTTATTCAGAAACATTTCATAATTCAGAACACGGGCATACTGGTTATAGTTTCATGGAACTATTGTATATTGAGCCAGATAATCAACTTCCTACAACGTCCACGGACTTCCGTCGAATGGAGAGAAACACTCGGCCATCAACAAAGTCACAACAAATCTCAAGAAGAAAGCTTCGAAGGTCTCAGTCACTTTTGGATGGAAATAGCCGATGCGACAGATACTCAGACGATTACAATCATTTAGATTTTCATAAAAAGTTCAAGTCACCCCAAAGGCTTAATACCAATGAAAACTACAGCAAGTTAGATATAATGGCACCACATCGATGCGCAAATACCAACCATGAGGACTTTGAAGAAGAAAGTAGCTATGTTTCCCTTGTTCTAGAGGACACACTGTTAGTTTCAGGTTCAAACTCAATACAAATAGGACAAGGAAAAATGGATAAACAAAGGGAGCTTGACTGTATTAAAACTGAAAATGAAAGCATAAGTAATGAAGATCAAAGTAATGCAGACCTACCAACATACACCAATATAGATGAAACTTGCTCTGACACTAGTAATAGTAAGATTGACATACAAAGGGAGTCACTTGATTCTGCATATTGTAACTTGGAGTTGAATGAAAAAGATTAGATTTTGCCAAGGATAATATGTGAAAAACTGAAACAGTTCAATCATAAATACATGATTTGTACTTTGTTGTTGAAGCAAAAGAATTAATAAATATGAAAATTATCAAATAAATATCATAAAATGTTAAAAAAAAAAATATTAAAATCTTAAAACTGCGTTGAGTGTCTATATAAATTACAAGTATACAAGTTGCTGTCCTTTAAAAAAGGACTGCAATACGTGGACCATATGCATGTTTTTTCTAACTGATATTCAATTAAGAAAATTTGTAGGTGTAGGGAATATTCGTGTAGGTTTTTTCACTTTTACTACAATGATCTACCTAGCACTTAAAACTGATTGTAGTCTCAAAGCAAAATTGTGAAATTTTATCTGCGATTAGCGACCTTTATATAGTTTTTGTCAGTTTAAAAAATCGAGTTATTTTGATACGTGTAATTCACACTGTTCTGGATTAATACGGAGGAAATTCATCATGGGAAAAATGGAGATCTGATGGTTCACGAGTAGCACAGCTGTAGTACGCAGAATTTTTTGGTCAACCCCCCCCCCCCCCCCCCCCACACACACACACACAAACACATTAAAAGCCGTTGCTACAGACCTTTACCAAACGATAGTTAGATTGCTGAAATATTAAATTATTTTGCGAGCCTTGATGCACAAAACTAATCGCCGGTGAAAACTTGCTCTATATTTTAAAAGCTATCTCTATTCGTTGAGTGACGTTTTTCATTCAAGTTGTTAAGTTACATGTATCTATATACCGTAACTTCTGAAAGTGCTTGTACCATAGAATCAATGTTTAGTTTGTATATAAGAGTTTATGTAAAAGAGAGAAAACGGATCTGGCAATGAATATGTAAATGCGATATGCAGATTTAAAAGCGCGATTTGCCAATGAATGGCAAAATTTTCATTCAAATGGGGCGAATTATTATGGGACCGCAGGGTCCACGCAATAAGAAGGCTTAGATGGATTTTTTTTTTTACTTTTGATGGGAATAGTTCCGCAGAGATATTTCCTTGATATATATGATGGTATAATGCATACACTTTTTCGCTGCAGGTTTGATTATTTATTTATCATTTCCAGGAAAGACTTTTATCTCATACTCGTTGAAATGGCAAGCCTCGCGAATTTATACACCATTTCAACTCGTTGGATAAAGCCAATATCAAATTACACAATATATATATCCTCTATTAATGATTTCCGAATAGTTGATATCGCACAGCTTCATAAGCTGATTAAGGATATCTAACAATAAAATAATTCTTAATTCTTTAAGAATTCCGGCATTTTAGACTTTTAATAGATCAGAAGTGATAAAAAGTGCTTGATCCATAGTGGATATACGACTTAAAACAAAAGGGGTCGGGTTGTGATGAACACCATTCTATTCATGAATGGGTTTTTCTTTTGATAAATAACAGTGGAATCATACATTCTCGTGTGTTACGCTTATCCTCGAAGTAAAAACCCAACAAAAAATGTTTTGTAAATATATGTATTATTTATAATCTCTAAATATACAAATTTCCCATTAAATTACGTCCCTACGATCCAAGAAAAGTTTGCTTACCCTAGAACATGGAACACAACGAATTAAAGTAATTCCATAGTAGTTATTTTCATTACAAAAACTAACCTGTTTCAGGAGATTTAGAAAATAGATGCGATCATGTGAACATTACTCTATGGAGCATATCATGTTCTGTGAACGCTTCTTACACTTATTTACAGTCTCCAGTTCATGTTCTGGAATAAGTTTGGGTGTGTCCTGGAAATTTGCATTCCAGTCTCAGAATTCTGACTTTCAGCCTGAGGGCGATTAGGGGGTTGAGAAACGACTTTTGTTAAATCGTTGGAATACATGCATAGCGGTTTCTTTTCCAATGACATGCTAAAAATATATAGAGGAACATACCTACAGGTAACTGCCTTATGACGGTTATATATGCACTTAATTTTTAGTTCCTTAGAGTACCCACCTTAGTATTTTTTTAACGCCTTTTGACAGTTATTTTTTTCTTGCCTTGCCAGTTTTTTCTCATTTGGAATATATATAATATTCACAGCATCTAGTTATTAAAGGCAAGGTTAAATTAACTAACAATTTGAAACCAAAATATTATCTTCTATCATTCGGGATGGTTTTAAAAGCCGTGAAACATCCAAAATAACTAAAACTAGCCCTATTTTGTAGATGTATCCAAGTATGGATTTGCTGAAGCTTCTTAAAATATTTATAGTGATTTAAAAATTTCAAGATGAATTTGTATATTTAAGTACAAATATAATTAACTCCATATTTTGTTTATTTAAGCATTGAATTCATATTTTGGGATGTCTTCGGTCCTATAACACACCTGGCCGTGCCGACAAATTGAATACCGCGCGTTAGCGCGGTATGATAATTTGTCGGCACGGCCAGGTGTGTTATAGGACCGAAGACATCCCAAAATATGAATTCAATGCTTATATTTATATTCTCTTATTTTCCTTTATCATAATTGTTTATTTCGTTCAGGTTTAATGTGAATTTAGCACCCTTCGTTATTGGTGTGCTTAATAAACGTAATAGCCGTTCATGACGTTGGAAAGCCGTTTGTGACGTTGGAAAGTTAAATAACGCAAATAAACATTGCGAGGAAAAAAATGAAAAATTAAATTTTAATGCACATTTGTTGTGATTTTATGTGAATTTTAAAAGGGTAGTTTTTTTAAATGAAATTGAGTCTAAACAATATACATTTTGTTGTTCCTAAATATTGAAAATGCATGTAGTTCCTACTGTGTATTCTAACGCGCGGTGACAAGGTTTCGCGTGTGTTATAGAAATTTGAACGTCGTGGATTTCAAATGGATTTCATAAAGAAAATTACACTGAATGTAAATATTATTGTATGGTGGAATTTCACCAAAACGTTGTATAATTATACTCTATTGTTTATTGTATGATAGATGACCGTGTCATTACTTATAGCTTAGTGTTCTGTACAAAAGCCCCTCATAACTAGATAAGCACTTAGGATTCCCTACTACATGTATCTTCATTTATGTGCTGTCTATTAATTTGGTCGCTCGCATGGGGCAGTGGCTTAAGCGTCTGCTTTAGAGTCACAGAGTAAGGAGTTGATCCTTACGTCAAGGGTTTGAATCCCAATGTGCAAGATCGGTCCTTCGAATGAGACCCTATAAACTAAGGTCCCCTCTTGCAGTTTAGGTATTGGCACGAAAAAGATCCCTCACTGCTCAATGTTACTAAGTACCGAGTATAGGACAAAATTTGCAGCTCTCCATCGGCAAGTGTTCCATCAATGAAAGAAAACATTTGCCAGGCGAACCGAAATATTGATAAAGTTGTTGTTTGTTAAAACTAAATCTTAATGAGGAAAAATCTGTTAACTATTAGAATGTAACATTTAAAGTTTGATAAAAATAAACTTCAGAAATTGTGTTTAATCAATGTTAATTCAAAGTGACGTCATTTGGCACATGTGGTTTAATGACATGTGTAATTCTAAAGAAAAAAATAAAGACGATAAATAATAAAATTGTACCAAATGTATGCTTGACAAAAAATTTATAACAATTTTCTTATATATTTTGAATTTCATTGATGTAACTTGAGGCATAAAATTTTTATAACAGTTCAAAAGTGTAACATATGTTTTGGGACACCCTGTATATCCTATCAGTGGCTCTTATTTCGGCTATCTTGTTAAATATCAGTTGTGAGACCTTTGTTTTATACATAATTGAACACTTAAAGTTGCATCCGGTTTACCCGGTTTTTCGGGTACTCGATCGAACATCCGAGTATCGAATTCTAAAACTTGTACTCGGTTACTCGGATGAATATTTTTTTCTTTTTTCGAACATATATTTATCAAAAACTTATCAAAATGTCTTAAATGTGCATACGATAATTAGAGTGCCATATCATAACCTGTAAAACAGCTGTTATCGTCCGTGGCTGTGTATATGCAATAATTAGGGACGTAGAGTGACCAATCACGGGTACACGGATTTTTTCATCTATTGAGGTTCTTAATTTTTGATTGGCCTCCATGATTTGTTTTTATTGAAGATCGTTTAAGTATGTTCTATGTTCTGTCATCTTAAAATTATTTTTAAATTAATAAGTAAACGGTACCGAAATCCGACATGCATAGATTTGTCGCTACCGACTAAAAATGTCAAGAAATGTTTTGCTAATGCAAATTATTGAAGATTTATAAAAAAAATTATAAAGTCAGCTCTGTGGCAAAAAGAATCAGGGGCATTAAGACCCTAAATATGCCCCAACCATAATGGACAAATTGTTATAAATATTAAAAGAATTATGATTGAATCACATCTTTTCAGATATATTTTGATGAAAAATCCATTTTTAAGACATTTTGGGGGCAATTTAAAAATAACACAATTTTCACTGATTTCTGGAAATTTTTAATAATTTTTTGCTGTAAATTTAATCATAAGAAATAAATGATGGATTTTTAATACAAATACAATAGAAATGATCTTAAACATGTGAATAGAAACTATTTTAGCTAAAAATGGTAAGAAAAAACCCTGAATTTTAATGTAAAACAGTTGTTTTTATGTTCAAAATCAGAGATACATGGGAACTTAACATGTCTTTAAATAGACTCCACTTACAATATTTACTTTATGGTAAAAATATTTTAAATAAAACCCTATTAATTCTATCAAAAACTATAAATGAGAAAAAACCCTTTATATTATTTTGAATTCACATGCAGAAAAATGTTAATTTTTCAAAGACAAGTACTATTATATGTATTTAACAAAAAAGTACATTGAATGCACAAAGTGATGTATTCAACTAACATTTTTAATAACAATTCATTAAACTTGACAAAAAAAACAATAAGGGATTTCAGTTTGTATAAACATATTCCAGAACTGCCCGATCACCTACCTATACTAGTACGAAAAAGATCATAGAAGTTAAACATCACACCACTTATGCCTTATACACTGCATTTACTCATAATAAGATAATGTTTATCATCCTCACAATGTCATAAAAATGAATCAAACATCAAAGAATTAGTTATTCTAGTACATGTTTGTCTGAAAAGGTTTTGTAATTACATTGTACTACAAAAAATAACAAGTACTTGTATATAGTCATGTAAAATTGACAAGCTTAAGTTCAATATGTGAATCAACACATTGCATAATAAACTTTAATACATGTACAGTTGACCTTTAGATATCCGGACGCCAGATGTCCGGATGCTTCAGTATCTGGACAATTTTTCATCAGAACGGAATTTTTTAAACGTTATTTTGTCTTGTTTAACTGGTGATTCAGGTATCTGGAAGCTTCACATATCCGGACAAATTAACTAGGAACCAAAGCATATGGATAAACATAACTCCACTGTAGTTACTATTATCTGAGAAACATTTTGTGATGCATATTGTTGAAAACAAAAATGGGAGTCTGATGCAGTGGATATCATAACCTGCAGAATGTCCACTCTCAATAAACTAATGTCGCAATTCATGTCACTCTTCCATTGCACTCATTTCACTTTCTGATGAGCCATCCATTACTGCAGGAAGCACAGCTGCATCTTCAAGGTAGTCAGCCCAGTCTTGTAGTACATGTACGACTAAATGCAAAGTTTGTGTGTCTTTCGTAGCCAAGAAATCACAATACCCCACATGCCCCAACAACTCTGGCTCCATCACGTCACTTACAATACCAACCAGTAACAGCTCCAGTAACAGGATATTGTTTTGGACCATTTCCAGGCCTTCTACAATTAAAATATAAATGATAAAATTAAAATACTACAAATATATATTATGCATGAACGTTTTGTCTTTAATTATGGAAGGCGGGGGTTTACTTGTACAGTGTATGTACATTTGCATAAGATTTTCTTTATATATGAAAGAAGGAAATAATTTATTAATGTAAAAAGAAAGAAACAAGCATGCGATTTTGAAAAAAATATTTTTCGAGTAATATAAAAATTATCATATTCAATGTAATTAAGATTTTAGTAAGAAAAAAATACCAATATTACAAATAAAACTTAAGCAATAACTAATCTATTCACATATCAATATTTAATGCATGGATGCTTTGTAACCAATATTTACATGTAACTAATAAATGAAGGTTAATGTTACAGAGGTATAATATATAATTTTTTCATTCATGAAATCAATTTTTAAAAATAGCAGTTTTATTGATTTACCTATATAAGTTTAATGAATTAAAATCAGAGGCAAAGACATTATCAGGTACTTTAAATTAAAACAAAAAAAGATGAAACTTGTAATGACAAACATTTTTTTTTATTTGAATGGTAATTTAAATTAATTCATAATATTTCAAGCTAATCTAATTATTTTTTTTATTACAAGTTTACAAAAGGTCAATTTTATTATTAATATTATTTTCATTAATTGGTTTAAACACACAAAAAATACATTGTCCCTACAAGAAAAATAGAAAGAACTAGAGCAAAGCTCGTTGCAAAGCAACGAGTAGGTCTTCCGTCCTGTTTGACCGGAAGAAGCTTTCATTTTTAACAAAAATGAGAAATAACGCGTAAAAATGGATGGAATCCTCTAAATCCATGTTAATTAATGCAAAAATAAGCCATTTTTTGCTACTTCCGGTTTGACCGGAAGTGACGACGACGGACGGAGAATTAATTTTAATGCTCCCAGAGATATATATTACCCAAAAACTTGTCAAGAACGGCAAAAATACGCGTTTTCCGACTACTTCCGGTTTGACCGGAAGTGACGATATGACGTATTTTGATGATCCCAATAGATTAAGCTTGACATTTTGAACAAATTTGCTTCTTTGATGTATTACAAATTCTCAATACTTTTTGAGATATTAAGGAAAAGCTTTTGGCCCCTCTAGGCCCCTAATTTTAGGGGCCAGCCCTTTTTTGGAGATATTATTTGAAAGATCTTGAAATTCTACACTTCTTTTGTTCTATATGTTTTTACAAAATATTTTCAGGTAAAAAGATATCGTGGAAAATGTGTTTAAAATTTTGAAATTCACGAGAGGACTATTTTTGGGCCATAGCGAGCGCCGATGTGCGGCACTTCCGGAGAAAAAGAGAGGTGTGTGTCACATCAGCACATATTGCTCTATAATCGCTGAAAATCTCAAGTTTTAGTCTAAAGGCATTTTCGAGAAAAATGATGGACTATGAGACCCCCTGAAAATCACTAAATCGCGAAAATCTCAAAACCGGAAGTGACGTCATCAAAACAAAAAATTATATATCAGCTTTGTTTGATGTTTTATCAGTCCTGAAAGTTTCATTAAATTCTATCCAGCCGTTTCCGAGAAATCGTGTACACAAAATCGGTAAGAAAAAAAAACAATAATAATAATAACTAGAGCAAAGCTCATTGCAAAGCAACGAGTAGGTCTTCCGTCCGGTTTTGACCGGAAGTGCCGGAAGAAAAGAAAGCAATGAGCTAAGTAGTCTCCAGTGACTTTATAATGTCAATTTTGCATCAAAACCTTAAAAAAGCCATTTTGTGCTACTTCCGGTTTGACTGGAAGTGACGACGACGGACGGAAAAATTACTTTTTATGCTCCCGGAGACAAATGTAACCCAAAATCTTGTCAAGAACGGCAAAAAAACGCGTTTTCTGACTACTTCCGGTTTGGCCGGAAGTGACGTCGCCGGACGTATTTTGACGAATGCAATAGATTAAGCTTGAAATTTTGAACAACTTTGCTTTTTTGACGTATTACAAATTCTAAATACTTTTTGAGATATAAAAAAAAAAATTCGGCCCTCTCAGCCCCTAGTTTAAGGGGCCAGCCCTTTTTCCAAGGTATCAGTTGAAAGATCTTGAAATTCTATACTTTTTTTGTTCTACATGTTTTAACAAAATATTTCCAGGTAAAAAGATATCGTAGAAAGGTGTCAAAAATTTTGAAATTCGCGATAGGACTTTTTTCGGGCCATAGCGAGCACCGACGTGCGACACTTCCGGAGAAAGAGAGTGGTGTGTGACAAAGGAGCACACATTGCTCTATCATCGCTGAAAATCTCATGTTTCTGTCTTAAGGCATTTTCGAGAAAAATGATGGACAATGAGACCCCCTGAAAATCACTAAATCGCTGAAATCTCAAAACCGGAAGTGACGTCATCAAAACAAAAAATTATATATCAGGTTTGTTTGATGTTCTATCAGTCCTGAAAGTTTCATGAAAATCTATCCAGCTGTTTTCGAAGAAATTGCGTGCACAAAATCGGTAAGAAAAAAAAAACAATAATAACTAGAGCAAAGCTCGTTGCAAAGCAACGAGTAGGTCTTCCGTCCTGTTTTGACCGGAAGTGCCGGATGTGACGTCAACAAAAGAAAGCAATGAGCTAAGTCGTCTCCAGTAACGTTATATTTTCAATTTATCGTTAAAAACCTTAAAAATAATCTATTTTAGGCTACTTCCGGTGTGACTGGAAGTGACGTCGACGGACGGAAAATTAAGTTTTAGGCTTCCAGTGACATATGTTACCCAATAACTTGTCAAGAATGGCAAAAGAACGCGTTTTCCGACTACTTCCGGTTTGGCCGGAAGTGACGTCGCCGGACGTATTTTGACGACCCCAGTAGATTAAGCTTGACATTTTAAACAACTTTGCTTCTTAGAAGTCTTACAAATTCTCAATACTTTTTGAGATATAAAAGAAAAACTTTTGGCCCCTCTAGGCCCTTAAATTTAGGGTCCAGCCCTTTTTTCGAGATATCATTTGAAAGATCTTAAAATTCTACACTTCTTTTGTTCTATATGTTTTAACAAAATATTTCCAGGTAAAAAGATATCGTACAAAACATGTTAAAAATTTTGAAATTTGCGATGTGTCATTTTTCGGGCCATAGCTGGCGCCGATGTGCGGCACTTCCGATAAAAATGAAATACCTTACGCATATCTATAGACTTAGGTCTATCATACCTGAAAGTTTCATGTTTCTATCTAGAGCCATTTGTTAGAAACTCTGCGGACAACCTGACCCTTCAAAAATCGTAAAATTGACAATATCTCCGAACCGGAAGTGACGTCATCAAATCAAAAAAATATGTATCAGGTTCAAGTAATGTTACATAAGTCCTGAAAGTTTCATTGAAATCCATCTAGCCGTTTTCGAGAAATCGCGTGCACAAAATCGGTAAGAAAAAAAAGAATAATAATATAGAAGAAAAAAAGTGAAAAAGAAACCGAAGAATAACAAGAAGGTCTTCCGCTGAAGACGGAAGACCTTAATAATAACTAGAGCAAAGCTCGTTGCAAAGCAACGAGTAGGTCTTCCGTCATGTCTGACCGGAAGTGGCTTTCATTTTTAACAGAAATGAGAAATAACGTCCAAAAATGGTTTGATTCCTCTAAATCCATGTTAATTATTGCAAAAATAAACCATTTTCTGTTAATTCCGGTTTGACCGGAAGTGACGACGACGGACGGAAAATTAATTATAATGCTCCCAGAGACATATGTTACCAGAAAACTTGTCAAGAACGGCAAAAATACGCGTTTTCCAACTACTTCCGGTTTGACCGGAAGTCATGAAGCCGGACGTATTTTGACGACTTCAATAGATTGCGCTTGACATTTTGAACAATTTTGCTTCTTTGACGTATCACAAATTCTCAATACTTTTTGAGATATAAAGGAAAAACTTTCGGCTCCTCTAGGCCCCTGATTTAAGGGGCCAGCCCTTTTTTCGAGATGTCATTTGAAAGATCTTGAAATTCTACACCTTTTTTGTTCTACATGCTTTAACAAAATATTTCTAGGTAAAAAGTTATCGTTGAAAAAGTGCTTAAAATTTTGAAATTCTTGATAGGACTATTTTTGGGCCATAGCGAGCGTCGGCGCTTCGTACTTCCGGTAGTTGTGATATACTTTGTGCACTTCTCCAAAAGTTGCTCTAGCATCACTGAAAATTTCAAACTTCTGTGTTAAGTGCTTTTTGAGAAAACTGCCGGACAAAGTGACCCTCTAAAAATCACTAAATTGCAGAAAACTCCGAACCGGAAGTGACGTCATCAAAATAAAAAAATATATATCTAGATTTTTTGATGTTCTATCAGACCTGAAAGTTTCATGAAAATCGATCGAGCCGTTCTCGAGAAATCGTGCGTACAAAATCAGTAAGAAAAAAAAACAATAACTAGAGCAAAGCTCGTTGCAAAGCAACGAGTAGGTCTTCCGTCCTATTTGACTGGAAGCAGCTTTCATTTTCAACAAAAATGAGAAATAACGCCTAAAAATGGTTTGAATCCTCTAAATCTGTGTTTATTTATGCAAAAATAAGCAATTTTTTGCTACTTCCGGTTTAACCGGAAGTGATGACGACGGACGGAAAATTAATTTTTATGCTCCCAGAGACATATGTTACCAAAAAACTTGACAAAAACGGCAAAAATACGCGTTTTTTGACTGCTTCCGGTTTGGCCGGAAGTGACGACGCCGGACATATTTTGACGAATTCAGTAGTTTAAGCTTGACATTTTGAACAACTTTGCTTCTTTGACGTATTACAAATTCTCAATACTTTTTGAGATATCAAGTAAAAAAATTTGGCCCCTCTAGATCCCTTATTTTAGGGGTCAGCCCTTTTTTCGAGATATCATTTAAAAGATCTCACAATTCTTTACAACTTTTGTTCTATATGTTTTAACAAAATATTTACAAGTAAAACGATATAATAGAAAAAGTGTTAGAAATTTTGAAACGCTCAATTTGACTTTTTTCAGACCATACCGAGCGTTAACGTGCGGTACTTCCGGTGAAAGTTAACAACACAATGCAAATCTACATATGTTGCTCTATCTTCCAGAAAAGGTTTCATCTTCCTGTGATGAGCGGTTTTTAAGAAGAGCGACGGACAAACTGACCCTTAAAAATCACAAAATTGCGAAAATCTTCGAACCGGAAGTGACGTCATCAAAATTAAAAAAAATGCATCAAGATTTTTTTATGTTCTATCAGATCTGAAAGTTTCATAAAAATCTAACCAGCCGTTTTCGAGAAATCGCGTGCACAAAATCGGTAAGAAAAAAAAATAATAAGAAAAACAGTGGAAAAGAAACAAACGAATAACAAGAAGGTCTTCCGCTGAAGACGCAAGACCTTAATAATAATAAAAATAGTGGAAAAGAAACCTAAGAATAACAAGAAGGTCTTCCGCTGAAGACGGAAGACCTTAATAATAACTAGATACGATCTCGTTGCGAGCAACGAGTGGGTCTTCCGTCCAATTCTTGAATAGATGAGATAAGATTTTGATTGAGATTTTCATTCTAAAATAATGATAAAGATTGTGAAGAAGAACGATTTTGCCTCCATAATCTGTAATTAAAGACTTAAAATTAGACTTTTGGCCCCTCACGCCCCCTAATATTAGGGATCAGCCCTTTTTTCTTCATATCATCTTAAAGCTCTCAGGATTTTGAACACTTTTTGTTCAACAACTATTCAGAGATTCTCTTTCGTTTTCGAGTTATTTGCAAAAGAAATATTTAGGGGCCAGCCCTTCAACTCCTTAATGGGGGCATTTAGCGAAAATTGAAAGGTTGCATATTGTTCAGAACATTATTTTGAACATCTTCTGTTCAATATTACTTATCAAAATGTTTCTCTTTTTCGAGATATAAAGCGTCAAAGATTCAGCATTCTGGCCTCTTTTGACCCCTTATTATGTATTATACGACATAAAAATCATAATATATAATTCTAAATGGTTGAGATAAACATTTTTGCTTCAGTAATGTATTACAAAATATTAACTGATAAAGAGTTATCGATTCAAGACTTTTGGCCCCTCTTGGGCCCTAATTTGAGTGCCCAGCCCCTTTTTCTTGATTTCGTCTTAAAGCTCTAATGATTTTGAACACTTTTTGTTCAACAACTATTCAGAGATTCTTTTTTTGTATTCGAGTTATTTGCAAAAGAAATAATTGGGGGCCAACCATTCAACTCCTTAATGGGGGCGTTTAGAGAAAAATGAAAGGTTGCATATTGTTCAGAACACTATTTTGAACATCTTTTGTTCAATATTACTTATCAAAATATTTCCCACTTTTGAGATATACAGCATCAAAAATTTAGCATTTTGGCCCCTTGTGGCCCCTTTTTATGCACCATACGACATTCAAAACGTAATATATAGTTGTAGATTGTTGAGATAAACATTTTTGCTTCAATAATGTATAACAAAATATTGACTGCTAAAAAGTTATCGATTAAAGATTTGTGGCCCTTCTCAACCCCTAAGTTGAGTGTTCAGCCCCTTTTTCTTGATCTCATCTTAAAGCTCTCAGGATTTTAAACACTTTTTGTTCAACAACTATTCAGAGATTCTCTTTCGTTTTCGAGTTATTTGCAAAAGAAATATTTAGGGGCCAGCCCTTCAACTCCTTAATGGGGGCATTTAGCGAAAATTGAAAGGTTGCATATTGTTCAGAACATTATTTTGAACATCTTCTGTTCAATATTACTTATCAAAATGTTTCTCTTTTTCGAGATATAAAGCGTCAAAGATTCAGCATTCTGGCCCCTTTTGACCCCTTATTATGTATTATACGACATAAAAATCATAATATATAGTTTTAAATGGTTGAGATAAACATTTTTGCTTCAGTAATGTATTACAAAATATTAACTGATAAAGAGTTATCGATTAAAGACTTTTGGCCCCTCTTGGGCCCTAATTTGAGTGCCCAGCCCCTTTTTCTTGATTTCGTCTTAAAGCTCTTATGATTTTGAACAGTTTTTGTTCAACAACTATTCAGAGATTCTTTTTTGTATTCGAGTTATTTGCAAAAGAAATATTTAGGGGCCAACCCTTTAACTCCCTAAAAGGGACGTTTAGCGAAAAATGAAAGGTTGCATATTGTTTAGAACATGATTTTGAACATATTTTGTTCAATATTACTTATCAAAATATTTCTCTCTTTCGAGATATAAAGCATCAAAGATTTAGCATTCTGGCCCCTTGTGGCCCCTAATTATGTACCATACAACATAAAAATCATAATATAAAGTTGTAGATTGTTGAGATAAACATTTTTGCTTCAGTATTGTATAACAAAATATTGACTGATAAAGAGTTATCAAATTAAGACTTTTGGCCCCTTTCTGCCCCTAATGTGATAAGTCAGCGCTTTTTTCTTGGTATCGTATGAAAGATCTCATTGTTCTGCACAAATGATGTTCAGTATGTTCTAACAAAATAATTATACTTTAAAAGATATGATGCGAAATGTCTCAAAAGATCAGTCATGATTCGTGTCCTAATTTTTGACCCCTACCGAGCTTCCATACTAGGCACTTCCGGAAAATATTGTGACCCAGGTGCAATATGGCAACATGTCCTCTATCATCTCTGAAAATGTCAGCTTTCTAGCTAGAGCCGTTTTTGAGTTCCATCACAGACATGGAGGTCATCTAAATTTTGATAAAAGGGCGATAACTTCCGACCGGAAGTGATTTTTTCAAAATCGAAGCGCCGGTACAAACTTCATATAGAAACACATCAACTCTGAAAATTTGAACCAAATCGATCGAGCCATCTCCGAGAAATCTTCTGCACAAAATCGGTAAGGAGAAAAAAGAATAATAACTAGAGCCGAGCTCGTTGCAAAGCAACGAGTAGGTCTTCCGTCCTGTTTGACCGGAAGTAGCTTTCATTTTTAACAAAAATGAGAAATAACGCCTAAAAATGGTTTGAATCCTCTAAAGCTATGTTAATTAATGCAAAAATATGCAAATTTTCGCTACTTCCGGTTTAACCGGAAGTGACGACGACGGACGGAAAATTAATTTTTATGCTCCCAGAGACATATGTTACCCAAAAACTTGACAAAAACGGCAAAAATACGCGTTTTTTGACTACTTCCGGTTTGGCCGGAAGTGACGACGCGGGACGTATTTTGACGACACAAATAGATTAAGCTTGACATTTTGAACAACTTTGCTTCTTTGACGTATTACAAATTTTCAATACTTTTTGAGATATCAATTAAAAACTTTTGGCCCCTCTAGATCCCTTATTTTAGGGGTCAGCCCTTTTTTCGAGATATCAATTGAAAGATCTCAGAATTCTTCACAACTTTTGTTCTATATGTTTTAACAAAATATTTACAAGTAAAATGATATAATAGAAAAAGTGTTAGAAATTTTGAAACACTCAATATGACTTTTTTCAGTCCATGCCGAGCGTTAACGTGCAGTACTTCCGGTGAAAGTTAACAACACAATGCAAATCTACATATGTTGCTCTATCTTCTTGAGAAGGTTTCATCTTCCTGTGATGAGCGGTTTTTAAGAAGAGCGACGGACAAACTGACCCTTAAAAATCACAAAACTGCGAAAATCTCCGAACCGGAAGTGACGTCATCAAAATAAAAAAAAGGGTATCGAGATTTTTTAATGTTCTATCAGACCTGAAAGTTTCATAAAAATCTAACGAGCCGTTTTCGAGAAATCGCGTGCACAAAATCGGTAAGAAAAAAAATAATAAGAACTAGATACGATCTCGTTCCGAGCAACAAGTGGGTCTTCCGTCCGATTCTCGATAAGATGAGATAAGATTTTGATTGAGATTTTCATTTTAAAATAATGATTTTCCATAATCTGTAAAAAGACATTGAACATTAAAGACTTAAAAAATCGACTTTTGGCCCCTCATGGCCCCGCACTCTAGGGATCAGCCCTCTTTTCCTTAATATCATCTGAAAGCTCTCATGATTTTGATGACTTTTTGTTCAACGACTATTCAGAGATTCTTTTTCGTTTTCTAGTTATTTGCATAAGAAATATTTAAGGGACAACCCTTTAACTCCTTAATGGGGACGCTTAGCGAAAAATAAAAGGTGGCATATTGTTCAGAACCTGATTTTGAACATCTTTAGTTCAATATTACTTATCAATATATTTCACATTTTCGAGATATAAAGCGTCGAAGATTTAGCATTCTGGCCCCTTTTGGCCCCTAATTACGTACCATACGACATAAAAATCATGATATATAGTTGAAAATGGTTGAGATAAACATCTTTGCTTCAGTAATGTATAACAAAATATTGACTGTAAAGGAGTTATCAATTGAAGACTTTTAGCCCCTTTTGGCCCCTAATTTCAGTGCCCAGCCCCTTTCTCTTGATTTCATCTTGAAGCTCTTAGGATTTTGAACACTTTTTGTTCAATAACTATTCAGAGATTCTTTTTCGTTTTCTAGTTATTTGCAAAAGAAATATTTAGGGGCCAACCCTTCAACTCCCTAATGGGGACGTTTAGCGAAAAATGAAAGATTGCATATTGTTCAGAACATGATTTTGAACATCTTTTGTTCAATATTACTTGTCAAAATATTTCTCATTTTCGAGATATAAAGCGTCTAAGATTTAGCATTCTGGCCCCTTTTGGCCCCTAATCATGTATTTTACGACATTAAAATCATAATATACAGTTGTAGATTGATGAGATAAGCATTTTTGCTTCAGTAATGTATAACAAAATATTGATTGTTAAATAGTTATTAATTGAAGACTTTTAGCCCCTTTTGGCCCCTTATTTGAATTCCCAGCCCTTTTCTCTTGATTTCATCTTGAGGCTCTTAGGATTCTGAACACTTTTTGTTCAACAACTATTCAGAGATTCATTTTCGTTTTCTAGTTATTTGCAAAAAAAAATATTTAGGGGCCAACCCTTCAACTCCCTAATGGGGACGTTTAGCGAAAAATGAAATGTTGCATATTGTTCAGAACCTGATTTTGAACATCTTTTGTTCAATATTATTTGTCAAAATATTTCTCACTTTCGAGATATAAAGCATCAAAGATTTAGCATTCTGGCCCCTTTTGGGCCCTAATTATGTAATATACGACATTAAAATCATAATATACAGTTGTAGATTGTCGAGATAAACATTTTTGCTTCACTAATGTATAACAAAATATTGACTGTTAAAGAGTTATCGAAAAAAGACTTTTAGCCCCTTTTGGTCCCTAATTTGTCTGCCCAGCCCCTTTTTCATGATTTCATCTTGAAGCTCTTAGGATTTTGAACACTTTTTGTTCAGCAACTATTCAGAGATTCTTTTTCGTTTTCTAGTTATTTGCAAAAGAAATATTTAGGGGCCAACCCTTCAACTCCCTAATGGGGACGTGTAGCGAAAAATGAAAAGTTGCATATTGTATAGAACTTGATTTTGAACATCTTTCGTTCAACATTACTTTTGAAAATATTTCTCACTTTCGAGATATAAAGCGTCAAAGATTTAGCATTCTGGCCCCTTTTGGCCCCTAATCATGTAAAATACGACATTAAAATCATAATATACAGTTGTAGATTGTTGAGATAAACATTTTTGCTTCAGTAATGTATAACAAAAAACTGATTGCTAAACAGTTATTAAATGAATACTTTTGGCCCCTTTTTGCCCTTAATGTGATGAGTCAGCACTTTTTTCTTGGTGTCATATTAAAGATCTTAGCATTCCACACAAATGTTGTTCAGTATGTCTGAACAAAATAATTATACTTTAAAAGATATGATACAAAATGTCTCGAAAATTCACTCATGATTCGTGTCCTAGATTTTGACCCCTACAGAGCTTCCATATTTGACCTTTATGAAAAATTTTAAATCCATTGTGCAATTCAGCAATGTGTCCTCTATTATCGCTGAAAATTTCAGCTCTCTAGCTAATGTCGTTTTTGAGTTTACTCACGGACAAGGAGACCCTCTAAAATCACTGAAAGGGCGATAACTTCCGACCGGAAGTGATTTTCAAAAAAATGAAAAAAACGTATAAGGTTTAGATAAAGATATATCATCTCTGAAATTTTCAAGTAAATCGGTCGAGCCATCTCCGAGAAATCTTCTGCACAAAAATTGTAAAGAAAAAGGAAGAAGAACTAGAAAGTCTGCTATTGCAAGCAATAGCATATGTCGCCCCGTACTGGACAAGACTTTCATTTCTATCATCACTAAAACAATGGTCCATTAGCTAAGCTTGGACAACCATCGAGTCGTATTAGTCCTTTCCGTTGGAAACGGAAGACCTTAATTGGGTACATCCCATTTTATTTTTAGAATCGGTAGGAGAAGAAAGTAGTGCAGGAAAATTACAAGTTCCTAAATTTGCAGAATTGCATAAAAGAAATTGGGCAGATGTACTGAACTGAGCCTCATACTTGTTAATTGGCAGTATCTTTCCTATCATAAAAGCTTGGGAAATGTAATCTATGAAGAAGATCAGCCGAATTATTTTGTGTATAGTAATGCCAGTGAGAACTCTGAAATTTCCCTCTTTCACTTTCATTTTAGAGGTTCTACCGAAAAACGAATCTGACATGCCACCATCAATTCGAGTATTTCTGCATTGCAGAGAGCTGATGTATGTTATGAGATGATAAATCATGTGTAAACTTTCTCAGTTTAGCGGAATCATGAACATTTTCGGCGAGATGAATGTTTTGTATACAGTGGTGATCAAGGCTTCGCGAACCTTCAGGAGCGGATCAAAAGATTTTTGAATGAATAAAAACTATGAAAATGACGTACCAATTTTTTAATTTATACTTGCACTATCTAATGAAATGAATAATATACAAGTGATAGATATACAAGAAAACGCGAAATGATAATAAATGCAGCTGACAATCGTTATTTTTTTTTTATATAGATAAAATAAAATATTTATAAATTCAAGAGACAAAACAGGAGGAGAATGAATGATGGCAAAATATCACATGACGGGAACTGAATTTTATGAATGAAGATTTTAAAAAGTTACTTGTAAGTTGTATATGTTATATCTGTGTATTCTACCTGGCTGTGTGCTTCAAAAGGGGGGGGGGTCGTCTTGAACATAGTAAATAGCCATAACGTTTGAACGGTAAGTACTAGGGCTTTCGTATTTCAAATATGTAATCCTTGTGAAAAGAACTTTTATTGGATACGACGAACTTTGACCCTTTGACCTGGACCTTGGAGAACACATGTGTACATCTGAATCTTTTTTTCTGTTTCGTTTCTATGGCAACTGTGAGCGACTCATTACAATTATTTTGAAAGTAGAAATCACTTTGACACATTGCAAGAAATAAACATTGAAAGTTTCAAAACGATTGCCTGAGTAGTTATTGAGAAAATCGAAATTAAAGAATTTTAACTCTCACCTGGTTTCCATGGCAATAATCAATTATTTGAAAATTTTAAATGCGTAGTACACAACTACAGATACTAATCCTTAAAATAAGAAAAGTTTCATGACGAGTGTTTAAGGGACCAGAGAGAACACTCTCGGACAAAATTTGTCGCTTTTTACAGGTTTCCATGGCAACGGTAGACATATTGGAACTGAATGACCTCACTGCACAACTACAACCAGTGATCGTCCTTTGAGGAAAGTTTCGGGAAGATTGTCCCAGCCATCTCCAAGAAACAGCCTGGATAAAAAAAACATGCGTACAATATCAATATGTCGTCCCTGACTTCGTTCGGGGCGACATAATAACTCCTGAATTTTTCTCATCAATAACTCCTGAATTTTCCCCTTCAGTTCGAGTATTTCTGCATTGCAGAGAGCTGATGTATGTTATGAGATGATAAATCATGTGTAAACTTTCTCAGTTTAGCGGAATCATGAACATTTTCGGCGAGATGAATGTTTTGTATACAGTGGTGATCAAGGCTTCGCGAACCTTCAGGAGCGGATCAAAAGATTTTTGAATGAATAAAAACTATGAAAATGACGTACCAATTTTTTAATTTATACTTGCACTATCTAATGAAATGAATAATATACAAGTGATAGATATACAAGAAAACGCGAAATGATAATAAATGCAGCTGACAATCGTTATTTTTTTTTTATATAGATAAAATAA
Organism: Saccostrea cuccullata; assembly: GCF_032062105.1. NCBI lineage: Eukaryota > Metazoa > Mollusca > Bivalvia > Ostreida > Ostreidae > Saccostrea > Saccostrea cuccullata. Next base: position 43,656 of record NW_026941139.1, read on the forward strand.
AATATTTATAAATTCAAGAGACAAAACAGGAGGAGAATGAATGATGGCAAAATATCACATGACGGGAACTGAATTTTATGAATGAAGATTTTAAAAAGTTACTTGTAAGTTGTATATGTTATATCTGTGTATTCTACCTGGCTGTGTGCTTCAAAAGGGGGGGGGGGTCGTCTTGAACATAGTAAATAGCCATAACGTTTGAACGGTAAGTACTAGGGCTTTCGTATTTCAAATATGTAATCCTTGTGAAAAGAACTTTTATTGGATACGACGAACTTTGACCCTTTGACCTGGACCTTGGAGAACACATGTGTACATCTGAATCTTTTTTTCTGTTTCGTTTCTATGGCAACTGTGAGCGACTCATTACAATTATTTTGAAAGTAGAAATCACTTTGACACATTGCAAGAAATAAACATTGAAAGTTTCAAAACGATTGCCTGAGTAGTTATTGAGAAAATCGAAATTAAAGAATTTTAACTCTCACCTGGTTTCCATGGCAATAATCAATTATTTGAAAATTTTAAATGCGTAGTACACAACTACAGATACTAATCCTTAAAATAAGAAAAGTTTCATGACGAGTGTTTAAGGGACCAGAGAGAACACTCTCGGACAAAATTTGTCGCTTTTTACAGGTTTCCATGGCAACGGTAGACATATTGGAACTGAATGACCTCACTGCACAACTACAACCAGTGATCGTCCTTTGAGGAAAGTTTCAGGAAGATTGTCCCAGCCATCTCCGAGAAACAGCCTGGATAAAAAAAACATGCGTACAATATCAATATGTCGTCCCCGACTTCGTTCGGGGCGACATAACTAGATACGATCTCGTTGCGAGCAACGAGTGGATCTTCCGTCCGATTCTTGATAAGATAAGATAAGATTTTGATTGAGAATTTCATTCTAAAATAATGATAAAGATTGTGAAGAAGAACGATTTTGCCTCCATAATCTGTAAACAGATATTGAACATTCGACTTTTGGCCCCTCAGGCACCCTAATATTAGGGATCAGCCCTTTTTTCTTCATATCATCTTAAAGCTCTCATGACATTTCTGAAGCACCAAAACACTTTCTAAAATCATATAACAATCAATACCAACAAATTCAACTCAAACATACAAAAAAACCAATCTACAACACACTAAACACAGACACCGAATATTACACATTTAATAGATTCAAATTCTTCCTCACCGGAAGTGACGCCATCATTACCATGACAACAACTGACCAATCAGAACAGTGTATTACTACGCGGCACTATTTCCAACATATATATAACCTCTACACAACACTTCTCATTACACTTTCACGGCACATCTCAACACACACTTAAGTCCCATTTTCATATACATACAAATTAAGGAGACATTCTACGGAACTTCAAATACTAAACAAAATATTTCATATAACACACTAATATTACTTTACATAAGTCAATTCCATCAAATACGAAAAGAATATTCTAGAATTCAATCAAACATTTTTGCTTCTGTGTTGTATAACAAAATATATACTGATAAAGAGTTATCAATTAAAGACTTTTGGCCCCTCTCGGCCCCTAATTTGAGTACCCAGCCCCTTTTTCTGGATTTTATCTTAATGCTCTCATGTTTTTGAACACTTTTTTTTCAACAACTATTCAGAGATTCACTTTCGTTTTCGTGTTATTTCCAAAAGAAATATTTAGGGGCCAACCCTTCAACTCCTTAAAGGGGACGTATAGCGAAAAATGAAAGGTTGCATATTGTTCAGAACATTATTTTGAACATCTTAAGTTCAATATTACTTATCAAAATATTTCCCACTTCTTAGATATAAAGCGTCAAAGATTTGGCATTCTGCCCCCTTCTTGCCCCTTATTATGCACCATAGGACACTCAAATCATAATATATAGTTGTAGATTGTTGAGATAAACATTTTTGCTTCAGTAATGTATTACAAAATATTGACTGCTAAAGAGTTATCGAATAAAGACTTTTGGCCCTTCTCGGCCCTTAATTTGAGTGCCCAGCCCCTTTTTCTTGATCTCATCTTAAAGCTCTTAAGATTTTGAACACTTTTTGTTCAACAACAATTAAGAGATTCTCTTTCGTTTTCGAGTTATTTGTAAAAGAAATATTTAGGGGCCAACCCTTCAACTCCCTAATGGGGACGTTTAGCAAAAAATGAAAGGTTGCATATTGTTAAGAACATTATTTTGAACATCTTTTGTTCAATATTACTTATCAAAATATTTCCCACTTTTGAGATATAAAGCGTCAAAGATTTAGCATTCTGGCCCCTTGTGGCCCCTAGTTATGTAATATACGACATTACAATTATAATATATAGTTGTAGATTGTTGAGATAAACATTTTTGCTTCAGTAATGTATAACAAAATGTTGACTGTTACAGAGTGAACGAATAAAGACTTTTGGCCCCTCTCGGCCCCTAACGTGATGAGTCAGCACTATTTTCTTGATATCATATTTAAGATCTCGTCATTCTGCACAAATATTGCTCAGTATGTTTTAACAAAATAATTATACTTTAAGAGATATGATGCAAAATGTCTCAAAATTTCAGTCATGATTCGTGTCCTAAATTTTGACCCTACCGAGCTTCTATACTGAGCATTTCCGGAAGATTTGAAAGGATAGGTACAAAACTACAATATGTTGTCTATTAGGCCTGAAAATGACAGCATTGTAGCTTTTGTCGTTCTTGAGTTTTTGTCCGGACAAAATGGTCACTAAAAATTCGATTAAAGGGCGATAACTTCCGACCGGAAGTGATTTTTCGGAAAATAAAAAAAAGGTATCAGGTTTAGTTCATGATACATCATTCCTGAAAATTTCAAGTCAATCTACTCAAGCATCTACGAGAAATCGTCTGCACAAAAATGTGTAAAGAAAAAAATAATAATAACTAGAGCCGAGCTCGTTGCAAAGCAACGAGTAGGTCTTCCGTCCTGTTTGACCGGAAGTAACTTTCCTTAAAAAAAAAAGAAATGAAGTCCAAAAATGGTTTAATCCTCCAAATTTATGTTAATTTTTGCAAAATTAAGCAATTTTTGGCAACTTCCGGTTTGACCGGAAGTACCGTCGACGGACGGAAAATTAAGATTTAAGCTTCCAGTGACATATGATATCCAAAAACCTGTCAAGAACAGCAAAAATATGCAATTTTTTACTACTTCCGGTTTGACCGGAAGTGACGTCGCCGGACGTATTTTGTCGACCCCATTAGATAAAGCTTGACATTTTGAACAACTTTGCTTCTTTCACATATTACAAATTCTCAATACTTTTTAAGATATAAAGGACATAGTTTCGGCCCCTCTAGGCCCTTAATTTTAGGGGCCAGCCCTTTTTTCGAGATATCATTTGAAAGATCATGTAATTTTACACTTCTTTTGTTCTACATGTCTTAACAAAATATTTCTAAGTAAAAAGTTATCTTTGAAAAGGTGTCAAATTTTTGAAATTCTTGATAGGACTATTTTTGCGCCATAGGGAGCGTCGGCGCTTCCTACTTCCAGTAATAATAATATACTCAATTCACATCTCCAAAGGTTGCTCTATCATCACTGAAAATTTCATACTTCTATCTTCAACGGTTTTTGAGAACATTGCCGGACAAAGTGACCCTCTAAAATGACAAAATCGCGAAAATCTCCGAACCGGAAGTGACGTCATCAAAATAAAAAATTTTATTTCTAGATTTTTTGATGTTCTATCAGACCTGAAAGTTTCATGAAAATCCATCCAGCCGTTTCCGAGAACTCGCGTGCACAAAATCGGTAAGAAAAAAAATAATAATAAGAACTAGAGCAAAGCTCGTTGCAAAGCAACGAGTAGGTCTTCCGTCCGGTTTTGACCGGAAGTGCCGGAAGTAACGGAACAAAAGAAAGCAATTAGCTACAGTGGCTGGAACGTTATTGTTGACAACTTACACGAACGATCACGTTACACGAACGATTCCGCACGATTAAACCTGTTACACGAACGATCTTTATCGTTCACGATTCTACACGTTACACGATCTTACACGATTGTTAACGCAAACGCACGATTCTTCACTCAAAATAGTTCAAAATATTTAGGAATCAATATTTTGTAAACGAAATACGGCTTAATACTTATTTAAGATTTCAAAGAATTATCAATATTATTTCACAGACTTTGAAGAAAAAAACGGAAAATGATATTTCTGTAACTAAATATATGCAAGACTTAATGTTTTAGATTAAAAATATTTATTTCTAAGGTACTTCTCCGATAAAAATAAAAAAAACGGATTTTGTTCGTTCTATTAGATGATGTACATGTATGTGGGTCGTATAATTTGATTGAATTGGATATCATGATATGCAGAAAGGAGGATTGAACAATCAATGTACTGAGACAGTACTGAAAGACGGGGTCAAAATAATCTTCATGCTAGATTTCACAAAATTAAAATGATTTTTTTTTAAAGAGTTTTAATAACAACTTTATTTTTTCATTAACATACTAAAAACAAAACTATGAATAATATACATTCACATTTTTCATTTAATTTGATTTGAAGTAGAAATTTTAACAATTGCCCAGTCTGGAAACCTTTCTTAACTGCTCCGAATTTAATCGGGTACGAATTTATATTTTTTCCGGAAGTAAACAATGGATTATGCGTATTCAGTCATAATAATACGCAGGATACTTTGTTTACTAGTGTGATTTACATTTACTATTTTCAGTTTTAAATTATCAAAATGCTTTAATAGTTTGAGTTAGAGAAAGGTTCATATCACTTTCTTCAGTTTGATACAGAATGTTTATGTTTTGATCTAAACAATTTCTGCACTCTTTCATATGCGTAGATTTAATTCATGTGTTATCACCATGGCTTCCGTTTTGAGGCCCCTGACAGTAAACTCAAACACATGACCTCTCTAAAAAGGTTTATCCATTATGAAATGTACCATATCATTCTTATCTCAAGGTTATTATTCCACAATTTGACGCAATTTATGATTATTACAATTAGAACTCTTTTATTTGCAGAAATTTAAAATTAATTAATTACAAATAGGCTCAAGAGATAAACACAGATGAATCAAAACTCCCGAATATCATGCCGTGTCCATGTATAATAATACCTTATTACTATATTTACAGCACTTAGATACTTTATATTTCTGATTGTGAAAAAAAAATCATTATTTTTCAATGAATTGATTTCAAGATTATCTTGACCACAATAAGAAGTAATGAATAATTAAAATCAGATATTTCAAAAAGACCTTAAAGATCTCGTACGGTTTTTATCACAATATTGATCGCATTGCTTTGACGAGTGTTATATATTGGAAAACATTTCCTATATTAAACTTGTTTACGGGAGATAATTAGTTCGTTCTGCATTCTTTTATGTAAATTGCGCTTTTTCATTTTATTTGAATTTTAATTAATAAATTAAGAAAAACAAACAAGAAAAATGCTTATTTTACAAATAACATGTCACAAAAATCTGTAAGTGATATCATTGTTTTTGTCAAAAATTAACGTCATCCAAAGCTCTGTATAAATACTTACACGGCGAAACACGGAGAATGGTAATTAACCTTATTTGAACAGCATATAGGGAAAAAGTCATCCTGATGCGCAATCAAGCGAGCAATTCTGTGAGGAAATGTCAACATAACCAGGGATGCTGAAAATTCAAAAAGAATTGGTTTGTCAACAATAACGTTAAAAGCCACTGTAAGTAGTCTCCAGTGACTTTATAATTTCAATTTTGCATCAAAACCTTCAAAAAAAGTCATTTTTGCTACTTCTAAAATTTCACCGGAAGTGATGCACACGGAAAAATTACTTTTTATGCTGCCAGAGACAAATGTAACACACAAAAACTTGTCTAGAAAGGCAAAAATACGTGTTCTCCGACTACTTCCGGTTTGGCCGGAAGCGACGACGCCAGACGTACTTTGACGACCATATTAAATAAAGCTTGACATTTTGAACAACTTTGCTTCTTTGATGTATTACAAATTCCAGAAATACTTTTTGAGATATAAAGGATAAACGTTTGCCCCCTTAAATATTATTAAGGGGTAAAATTTATATTCAAGGTATCATTTGAAAACTTTTAAAAAAATTCATACCTTTTTTTGTTCTAATGTTTTAACAAAATATTTCTAGGTAAAAAGTTATGATAGAAAAGGTGTTAAAAATTTTGAAATTCTTGAATATACTATTTTTATAACACATAGAAAAAACTTGGACTTAACTTCCGGTGGTTATGATATAAGAAATTCACTTCTCCAAAGGTTTTCTAGCATCACTGAAAATTTCAAGCTTCTGTGTTGAGTGGTTTTTCAGAAAACTGCCGGACAAAGTTTGAAAATCACTAAAACGCGGAAATCTCATAACCGGAAGTGACGTCATCAAAACAAAAAAAATATAAATCTAGTTTTTTCCATGGTCTATCAGTCCTGAAACTTTCATGAAAATCGAATGAGCCGTTTTCGAGAACTCGCGTGCACAAAATCGGTAAGAAAAAAAAACAATAATAATTTTTTTAGAGCTTTTGATTTTCGTTGCAAAGCATACTAGGTCTTCCGTCCTGAAGACCGGAAGTAACTTTTATTTTTAAAAACAGAGAAATGACGTCTCCAATGATTTAAATCATCCAAATCTATGTTGAAAATTCCAAAAGTAAGCCATTTTTTGCTACTACCATTTCACCGGAAAAAACGTATGCAAGTGTAAATCATACAGTTTTAGTTTCCAGTGACATAATATTTCCCAAAAACTTGTCCAACGGCAAAAATATATTTTTGACAACTTCCGGTTTGGCCGCAAACACGTCACAGGACGTATCTTGATGATCTCAATAGATTCTACTGGAGATTTTGAACAACTTTGCTTCTTTGATGTATAACAAATTCGCAATACTTTTTCAGATATAAAAAATATTTCATAGCGAAAACAAGAAACCCTAGTTGATTATGTCAAGTCCTTTTTCCTGAATATATCAATTGAAAAGAGGGGAAGGGTAATTCTGCACAAATTTTGTTCTATTTTTTTACAAAATATTTTTAATTTAGAAGATTAAACAAAAATATGTGTAAATTTTCGCTCATTTCCAGGCGTTCTAATTTTTACCTTTATATTATAATTTTGAAAAGAAATGAAAAACAAAAACCGGTTTAAATATAAATTTCAATACTTTTCTGTTATCTAAAATCAGTAGAATTTCTGCTAAAAATTTTGTGGTTTCTGAGCCTTTGTTTGGAAATGAAAGCTATAAATTTTGATATATTTAAAGGGGAATAACTCAAAAGTTAAATATTTTAAATGTTAGACAACATTCTGATAGAGTTTATTAATGTCTATAACGTCTGAAAATTTGAGCAAAATCCGTTGAGAAATGAGTGAGATACGAGGCCTCAAAAATGGCGTCTAGGAAAAGGGAAAAAAAAAGAATAATAAGAACTAGACGAGCTTGTTGCAAAGCAACAAATAAGTCTTCCGTCTAATTCTGAAGAAGAAGATATCGAGATTGATAGACATTTACGGTTATGAGTGCAAAAAACGAGCCATTTACCTTCCGGCCTTACCGTACAGTTTGACGGTATTTTAACGACTTTAAATGATCTCTGCCTCTGCTATTTATTATTTTGAACAACTTCCCTTCTATGATGCATAACAAATTGTCAACACTTTTTGAGATATCAGATAAAACGTTTTGGCCCCTCTGGATCCTTCTTTTTAGGGGCCAGCCCCTTTTTTTGGATATCATTTGAAAGATCATGCAATTCTACACTTCTTTTGTTCTACATGTTTTAATAAAATATTTCTAGGTAAAAAGTTATCGTTGAAATGGTGTTTAAAATTTTGAAATTCTTGGTAGGACTATTTTCGGGCCATAGCGAACGTCGACACTTCGTACTTCCGGTAGTTGTGATATACTTAGTGCACATCTCCAAAGGTTGCTCTAGCATCACTGAAAATTTCATGCTTCTGTGTTAAGTGCTTTTTGAGAAAACTGTAACAAAGTGACTTAAAAATCACTAAATCGCATAAATCTCCGGACCGGAAGTGACGTCATCAAAATAAAAAAATATATATCTAGATTTTTTTATGTTCTATCAGACCTGAAAGTTTCATGAAAATCAATCGAGCCGTTCTCGAGAAATCGCGCGCACAAAATCGGTAAGAAAAAAAAACAATAATAAAAATAGTGTAAAAAGAAACTTAAGAAAATCGTAATAAGACTTTTCCGCTGAAGACGGAAGACCTTAATAATAATAATAAAAATAGTGGAAAAGAAACTTAAGAATAATTTTTTTTTTCCATTTGAAGACATTTTTTTAAAAATAGTGGAAAAGAAACGGAAACGAAAAACGGTATAAGGTCTCGTGATGAAGACGCGAAGACCTTAATAATAATAAAAGTGTCAAAACAAAAGTTTGACAATTTATTTATTTATATTTATTATAATCTGTAATTAAGACTAATTTGGACTTGTTTTGTTTACACACTTATAATCAAGAAGGTCATTTCCGCTAAATTGAAGACATTAGTAATAAAAGTGAAAAAGAAACCAAAATATTATATATGATACATCCGCGAAGGCGGAAAGCAAAAATAGTGGAAAAGAAACCTAAGAACAAAAAAGGTCTTCCGCTGAAGACGGAAGACCTTAATAAAAATATGGAAAAGAAACCTATGTAACTACATTATGTATTTCTTTGCAAAAAAGTGGGTTTAAATTGCTGTTCAAATGAGATAAGTTTTTGATTGAGATTTTTATACTAAAATAATGATTTCTCAGAGGTCAATTTGAGTGAGATTTAAAAGAT